>NC_035436.2:116714232-117014232 GCF_002127325.2 Helianthus annuus
TATTTTTGCATTACTATCACTAAAATAAAATAATTTAGTGATTACAAAAATTTTTGGATGTCCGGATATGGTCAGAACGCGAGATATGCACGTTTATGCAAACTTTCGTAGTTTTTGACGCTTTTAGTCCCTGTTGATCTAATAAGCATATTTTCTCACACCGAACCCCTCAAAGCTTATTTCTAAGCTATGTTAAGGATATTTAGAGTATGTTCATCTTATGATTTTGTTCCAGAGTGTTTGTTGCTATACGAATTGGTAGACTTTTGCAGTTTGTTGCAAATAGTCCCTGTGATCGAATAAACTTGTTTTTGCCATACCAAACCCTTCAAAACTTATTTCTAAGTTATGTAAAGGTTATTTAAGGTATCTTAAGCTTATGTCACTATCCCAGAGTGTATGTCGCATTAAAATGATTACGTTTACGTAACAGTTTGCTTATAACTTCCAGAAAAGCTTCTCAAGAGTTCGGAATCATACGAAATTTGATATGTGTACTTATCATATGTAATTGTACAAATCCCGAGATGAAACACAAGATTTCATTGGATTCGTAATTGTATAATGATCGTAATGGCACAACTGTCACAACATAGTCTCCGATTTTGAACTTATAGAGTTTGGTACGAGCATTGTAAAACTTTTCAATCTTTTTCTTGTATCGGGGATCTTTTATTGCTGCCACGTTTCGTCTTTCTTCCAGCATGTCGAGATTGGATCGGAGCTCCTGCTTGTTTTCTTCCCAGTTCTTGATTCTTTAATTTGGAAGTCCTATTTCGGCCGGTATCACTGGCTCGGTGCCATACGTAAGACTGAACGGGGTTTCACCGTTTCTTGTCTTATGCATAGTTCGGTGAGCCCACAGCACGTTTGGTAGTTCATCCGCCCAGCCTTTCCCTTCAGTTCCAAGTCTTCTCTTGATTCCATCTATGATCCAGCGATTTATTTGTTCCACTTGCCTGTTCCTTTGAGGGTGGGCGACCGAAGAGAAAACTTGGTTGATTTTCAGGTTTTTACACCATCGTTTGAACGAATTTTCAGCGAACTGCTTAGCGTTGTCACTCACGATGTATAGCGGAAGGACGGAGCGACACACGATCTACTCCCAAAAGAATCTTGTCACCTTATAGCCGGAGATTACCAAGAAGGGTCTAGCTTCTACCCATTTGGTAAAGTAATCTACCGCAACGAGCATGTATTGTGTGCTTCCGCTTGATCATGGGAAGGGTCCGACAATGTCGACGCCCCAACTCTGAAATGGCCATGCTACGGTTACAAGAATCATTTCATTTTTTGCCCTAAGGCTTACAGGCGCATGCTTCTGACATTCATCACACTGTTGGAGTTCCTTTACAGCAATTTCGTGCATTCATCACACTGCGTTTTTTATCTTTGTCACGATCATTTTTGGTCCGACATGGATGCCGCAGATTCCATAATGAATCTCTCTTACGATGAAATTGGCTTGTGCAGGGTGAGGCACTTTAAGAGCAGACCCAAGAAGGTTTTTCGATACAAACCTCCATCCTGCATTTGATATTGGAGCGAATTAATTTGCACTTTCCGAGCTTCGGCCTTGTCGACCGGCAGGACGTTATGAACCAGGTAATTTACGATCGGAGTCATCCATGTTTGGATCGGAGCCTGTATTTGTAGGACTTGTGAAACGGCGATTGATGGTGCGGATAGAACTTCGACCTGTACCTCCTTCGCCAGATGGCTGAACGACACAGATGCTAGCTTGCTCATCGCATCAGCTTTCTTGTTTTTGCTCCGAGGGATATGTTCGATCTTACATGAGTCGAATGTCCCCGTATTCACTTGCTCCAAATACTCTATCATGCTGGGTTCTCTTGCTTCATATTCATCGTTCACTTGGTTTGCTACGAGCAACAAATCGACATGTGCCACGACATCTTTTGCACCGACTTTTGCTGCTAGATGGAGCCCAGCCAGTAATGCCTCGTATTCAGCCTAGTTATTGGAGCTTTTAAATTCTAAACGTAGTGCGTACATCATATCTATCCCATCCAGATCGGTCAGTATTAATCCTGCACCCGCGCCTTCAGCGCTCGATGCTCCATCCGTGTATAATGACCAAGGCTTTTTTGTAGCTTGTTTCGAACTTGTAGCTGCTTCATTATCCTCCGGCATTTCTACTAAAAAGATCTGCTATCACCTTTCCCTTTAGGGGACCTTTGGTCCGGAATGTGATATCGAAGGCGCCCAGTTCAATAGCCCACTTTAATGTATCCTTTGATGATTATCGCACTTTCGGACTGTGATATCGAAGGCTTCATAGTGGTGTGCGTTAGGTGTGATGTGATTTTGTTGATATTTTAAGCCAATTTTACGCATTAGTCAAGTTTTAAATTTATAAAACACGATATTGTACTAACACTAAACACACACTTGGGCAAGTGCACCCATTGTGAGCGTAGTATAGTGTTGGTAAGATACCAAGGTCGTCCAAGGACACAAGAGCTTTTAATACTGGTTTATCTTCAACATCTAATCGATCTCAATTTTTTGAGAAAATTTTTGAAACATGAAAATAAAACTAAAAATGAAAAGATAAATAAAATAAAAACAGATAGACAACATAGAATCACTTGGATCCAACTCATCTTTAATGTATCCTTTGATAATTATCGCACTTTCGGACTTTTTAAGAGATTATCTTAGTTATAGTAGTAGGCCCCTCTTTTGAAGGTGACGTTATCCTCAACCCAGTGGTTTGAGTCAGCAGGGATACAATCCCAAAGGGTCGGAATATTGAAAGACAATTAAGTAAGTCATTAATGCGAAAAGTGGTAGGCCCCTCTTTTGAAGGTTACGTTACCCTCGGCTAAGTGGTTTGAGTCAGCAAGGATACCATCCCAAGAAGCCGGTTTAAAGTATTAATAGTAGTTTACATATGAGGGGTTTAAGCTATTCACACCCCCGCCATCCAATACCATTGGGTATTGAAGAAGGTCCTAGTAAGCTTGAACCAGGTCCTCGCAGGATCTATACACTGAACGAGACAAGAAATTTACCAAACCATCCCCCTAACCCCCTTCCAGGTAGTTAACGCGCTTTATATAGACCATAAAGACACGAATGATGACATCATTTACTTTATATAGACAGTAAAGTAACCTCAAGACACCATGAGAAAATGATAAAGAAAATTCACCTTCAACATAAGAAACTAGTTATTAAAGTCACTAATACAAACCCAAATAAAAAGTTCCGAAAGATTAAAAATCAAAAGTAATACATTAAAAACTTGTCTTCACCAAGTAATGTAAGAGACTTAGCCAAACATGGCCTTTGATTGGCAAGAACTCTTACAATCAATCTTGGATCCTAAGACTACTACACACTCTAAAGATGGAAGATGGATGATGGTGGTGGGTGTTGGTGTTGTATTGGTGGTGGAGTGATGGCAAAGTGGGAGAGTAGTGGTTTGCCAAGGGATGCCTTTCAAGTGAACCAAGCACCCCCTTTTATAGCCAGAACAGAGCTCTGGCCATGGCCCCGTGTCCAGCCAACACGGCCCATGGCCATCCTTTTCTCATCCTTCATTAATTGCAAGTGTCAGAAGAGGGCCCCACACGACCCCGTGTCTCCTGGGCACGGCACCGTGGTCAACTCTTTGTTGTACTATCAAGATTTTGCGTATCTTAGTGTTGACCACGCCCCGTGTTGAGCTGGGCACGCCCTCGTGGAGGGCGTAGAAGTTTCTACAGGTTTGTCTTGTTGTGCAGGCTCCTGACCACGCCCCATTCTCAGTTGGGCACGGCCTCGTGGTCAGGTTCTGTTTCCTTGTTTTTGTTTTGGGGATGCTGCCGAGGGGTCGGGTGTGACACCCCCAAAATACCACATGCGGAAACCCCCGCGAGGCGTGTGACGTACCAGGATCTAGCCACCAAACACATTGAACTCATAACAAGTTTTGAAATAAAAGCTTTCATTATCATAAAGTGTTACAAAAACATTAAATGTAATTCATCGTGTTCAGCGGAAGCATAATACATGTTTAACTAAAACCCAAGCGTATCCAATCATCTAGTAGTTTCCAAGTTCCTTGACCCA
The DNA here is from genome assembly GCF_002127325.2 of Helianthus annuus. NCBI lineage: Eukaryota > Viridiplantae > Streptophyta > Magnoliopsida > Asterales > Asteraceae > Helianthus > Helianthus annuus. The sequence continues at coordinate 116,718,313 of NC_035436.2, forward strand.
TGACCACTCCAGCATCCCAGACAGCAAGTTCCACATCCACACGTATCAATAACCTGCGAGCATGCACACACGTGTATCAGACAACGCTGGTGAGTTCATAGTTTTATGAAAACGTTAGTTACCAAGTGTTTAGTTCCGTTCATTGATTACAATGTTGATAATACCCCGAATACAAGAAAGCTCCTGATTTATTTTGCCCTTCCCCAATGCTCCTATCAAAGCATTGGGCAGGACTGGGTCATTAGTTCACACCCGTCCTCTCAGGTACGGGGTGAGGGTGCCAAACCTAGATAGCGCTACCAACTAATACCCTGTTACCTCTCAGGTAACAAACAAGATGGGACTTAAAGGTGATAGGATGAGTGTATTATCCAACATTCCAGATTTTACCCACAAGACGTATTCCTCTCAGGAATACCCAATTGATTTACCCAAAAACCTATCCCTCTCAGGGATACCCAATGACTGTCCCACCCACCGGGACGCATGCTTAAGAAGAATGAACTCACCTTTGATTTGCTTGGTATGTTAAATTATCCGTCCAAGTTGGTCAACCCAAACCCTACCGTGGTTACCAATCATTAATCACAATATCAAACAAGTCACGTATTTGTACACAGTAAGTCACGTATTCATACATAGTTTGCATTTATTACATGGTCACTGTATATTATATATCAAATACCCAGTTCGATACATGTTCATATCTCATGTGAATATCACATAACAACCTACAACAGATGAGTATTTCTAACTACACAAGTTAAAATCAGGATTCTCGTCATTAGTTATTACTATCATGCAACATTAACATCTTGTAACACAATTATTCGTCAACAAAAGCATTATTTCAATCTACTGTTCCTCCTATCAACTTTCACGGCGAAATATCCCTTGTGACGAAGGATCATCCTTCGTCGGGGAGAGGTGCGACGAAGAACTACCATGTTTCGTCGAGGTAAGTTGCGACGAAAATCTTATTTTTTGTCGGGGTTGCATATGACGAAGAATCACTATTCTTCATCGGGTTACAGGTGACGAAATATCATTTAACAACAGTTAGCAGATCCACAACACAATTTAGCATATTCTTTATACGATCAGACAACCGCGATTGCAGTCTCTCGTCAACAACGTAATTACTTAATCAAATTCTATGATTTATGGTAATCCTAATCATCGTTTAACCCTTTAATGCACACATTCCCTAGTCAAGTTGGATCATCATAATTCCAATGAACACACAACACTATGCAAACCCTAGTTTCTCATGTCACATACAAATCACAGCAACAATTGATTTATACTTTCCAATCATCATCAATTTATGTACGCCTCTAGACAAATACTCATACAGAATCATCACTTCATGAAATCACGTATCGAGTATTAATCAAATGAACAAAAACAGGACACTAACCTTGAGGTGGTGTTTAGGATTAATGAGTTTCGAATGAGAGATGGGAGACTGCCGTCGTTCGCTAGGGTTTGCAACAGAATGAGTTTTTGTGAGAATTAAAACCCTATGCGCGTTTAATAAACGAATCAGCAAGTTGGGCCCTTCTTTGGGCTTCGAGGGAACATGGGCCGGTGAAGAACCCTTTTGATGAAGGAGTATGCTTCGTCGAGAGGGATAATGACGAAAGACCTTCTTCGTCGGGCAGTAGAGTTGATGAGGGGTCTTAGTTCTTCGCCAGAGTTATAGTCATGAACATGCTATGATAACACATTAAAACAATCCTAAGTTTTCATTTAACCACCAACATAACAACCATTCATGTAACATGCACATGTTACAACATGACACAAATTGTAAACAAAACAGGATCGTGAAATAAGTAACGCGTAGAGAAAAGTCCTTGGAATCTCGGGTTGTCACATCATCCCCAACTTGAAAGAAATTTCTTCCCGAAATTTGATAAGTAACTCAAAGCAGCACGGTGTTAGATTAGGATGACTCTGGGTTTTCCTCGGGTGCCACATCATCCCTAACTTAAAAGAAATCTCGTCCCGAAATTTGATAAGTAACTCAAAGCAACACGGTGTTAGATTAGGATGACTGTGGGTTTTCCTCGGGTGCCACATCATCCCCAACTTGAAAGGGAATTTCATCCCAAAATTCAGCAATGATATAAGAAGTGGATACAACCACTTGAACAACTGTGGATACTAGAGCTTCCTCCGATCATTGTGTTCCCACGTGAACTCTGGTCCACGTCTTGAGTTCCAACGAACTCTCACGATTGGAACTCGACTATGTTAACGAACCTTGACTTCCTGACCCATAATTTCTATTGGTTCTTCGACAAACTGCAATTTGTCGTCAATCTTTGGTTCTTGAAGTGGAACCACAAGTGTTTCATCGGACAACCACTTCTTTAATTGCGAAACATGGAAAACATCATGAACGTTACCCAACTCAGCAGGTAACTCGAGCTTGTACGCCACTTTACCAATATGTTCCAAGACTTTAAATGGCCCAACATAGCGTGGATTAAGCTTACCGCATTTCCCAAACCGCACCGCACCTTCCCAGGGTGAGACTTTCAATTATGACACGTTCGCCTGCCGTGAACTCCCAGCGTCTCCTAAGCTTATAAGTTTTCCTGGCGGTCACACGTGATCGTCACACGATTTCCGATCTAAGTAATCTTCCCAAGATTTTCGAGTACAAGTTCTGGACCTGTGATTAAGTTGTCACCCACCTTAGTCCAACAAGGGAATCGGCATTGTCGCCCAAGCAATGCCTCAAACGGAGCTATCTGAATACTAGGATGGTAACTGCTACAGCAGAACTCAACCAAAGATAAGTGTCCCCCCAATTCTCACTAAAGCCAATCACACACATGCTCGCAGCATGTCTTCGAGTGTTAGGATGGTTCGTTTGCTTTGACCGTTTGTCCAATGCTCATGTCTAGACGTGAGCCAAGGGTGTTGTGTGTTGCCTGCCATAAATCAAGCATAGGTCAAAATCAGAGGTAACAGGAGTTGGCACCTCGTGCCTAAAAGCCGCCTCTCTCATAGGAACATTCACAGCTATGAAGACTCGTTAGTTTCCTTGATTGCAAGAAAGTGTGCAGGTAACGTGAGACCATCAATGATCACCCAGGTGATATTGTTTCCATTTCGAGTTGTAAGTAAACTAGTGACAGAATCCCTGGCAGTCTGTTCTTATTTCCACATGGGTGTTTCTGGTTTCTGATACTCCACCTTGACTTTCCCACAAGTTAAACATCATTCACATACATAGCTAGGTGGGCCTTCATGCCCGATCACCATTACAAGATTTATAGATCCTAATATCTCTCATCAAAACCCAAACAACTAGAATATCAAGGCCGGTGTGCTTTGCTCAGCATGAGTTCCCTATAGTTTCCGTATAATGAGACCCACATTCATTCCATGAGGTAGCGAATATCGTCCGACCTGCCAACGGTTGCTTCTCCATGCCCCGCATGGGTTTAACTTGAAAATTCTCTTCCTTCAGTTCTCCAGTTTGAACTGAGCGAGTCTGATCAGGTAAGTTAGAGTCGATAATGAGCTGCAAAGCTCGTGCACGTTCACGTTTCACAGTCGTAATCATTCAAAAGTTCTATCCAGTGATGCTATTACATGTTTAGCTCTTCCGAAACAAAGGTACACGGGAGGCCCTTGTGATCGGTCTAAGTAGTGCATTTGGTACCGTCCAAGTAATGCCTCCAGCTCAAATCCGAGATCGTGGCTTCCACCCCAGGTTGTGAGTCATGTAATTCTTCCTGTTAATCCACCACATAATCCATCACCCTCTCGTTTTGCATCGGTGTGTAACTGAGACTCTGACTCGGACCATCATGGTATACCACTAGATCACCCGTACCCTCGGGTAAAGATAATACTTAGTGCATTGTAGAGTTGAGTTTCAAAAGCTGAAGAGACGTCCTCCTGTTTTATCTCCCACGAATTCACAACACCTTGCTGTGTTAAAGAGATTAGAGCTGCGTGATCTTTGAAAATCCCTTGATGAGTCTACGATAGTATCTAGTGTGACTAAGAAATTACTGTAACCCCGAAGGACTCTTCGGTGTCGATAAAGTTCTAATAAAATGGATATTAGCGAGATCCACATGTATTCCTAATTCGTTGACTATGTGACCAAGAAAGTGTACTCCTCGGATCCTGAAGTCACACTTTGGTAGGCTTCGCATGGAGTTGCTCCTCTCCTAGGAGCTCTAAGATAAGATACAAGTGTCGTTCATGGTTTTCCTTTCTCCTGGAAGTGATTTCAAGTGTCATCAATAAACACGGTTGACAGTTTGACAAAATGAGGTTTACACTTACGATTCATGTGGTCCATAAAACTGCTGGTGCGTGGAATCACTTGAAAGACATACACTGAAAATCGTATTAGCCGTACTGCGTTTGAAATGCCGTCTTAGGAACATTCTCCTCCTGGACTTCCATCTGATGATTGCCCGATCTCAAGTTGGTTTCTGAGCAGATGATTGACCCTTGCAGCTGGCCAAGCAGGTCGTCAATGTGAGGCAATGGGTGATGGTTTCCGACTGGCACCCTGCTGAGTTTATGGTAGCCGATTCACGAACGAAAGGACTCGTCCTTCTTTTCACAGGTAGAGCTCGGGCTCCCCCAAAGTAAGGAGCTAATCCGTCAAGACCCCTGTCCAGCGGTTCCTGAAGTTAACTAGGCAGTTCCTGCAACCTTCCTGATGTGAGAGGATAAGGGGTACTAGTAATCAGGGCTGCTTCTGACATGAGGCCGATCCGATATTCCATCTGACGATGTGGAGGTGAACCTGATAGTTCTTTTGGTAGCTTATAGGGAGAAATCATGAAAAGTTGGCCGATCCTCTTCTCCTTAGCCTTATCATCAGTAACGGGTGGTAACATAGTGAGGTAATCCCTCCGCAGACACTTCTGGGCCCTTATTGCCGAAATGATGCTAACCTTTACACCACTCTGACACTTTAGGTCCGACGACGATTCTCCAATAGGGAGAGCGATGTAGAATTTTCTCCTCACCGGGTATATCTGCGCGATATCTGGATAACCAGTCCACACTAACTACTGCATCGAAACCATCACGGATAGTAGAAGGAAGGTCGAGGTCGAACACTTATCCTACAAGGTCGAGTTTGCATCCCAACGAACATATGGGGCTTCAATTGACGTGCCATCGGCCGAGTCCATAGCAAGTTCGGTTTCAAGAAGTATCAGGGTTAAACAAAACAGAGACGGAGCGATTAATTACCAAGAACGTGCAGGCCACCATGTTGCTATATTCTTGGCGTTGCCCACACCAATCCTAAATGCCCTTCTACGAGCATCATTTCTAGTGTTGTTGTTTTCGTTACAAGGCTCTAGTGCTGCCGTCGTTCCCTTGGTTGTTGTCGTCTTGATCTAACAACGGCCAATCCATGTCGTAGGCATCTTCGTTTCCATACTGTAGGCTATGATTACGAATACCTTGATGTTGTTGTGACTGCTGCCTCTAATGTCGTTGCTTGAAACGGAGCCCTGCGATCTTTCACCAACAGGGTCAATCTTTTCACATTCCGTGCCACGTCCTAAGGCGCTACCCATTGTGCTGGCAGTTACACATTCCACACCATGGTCAATTTCCATCGTTTATGTCCCGATTAATTCGTAAGAGTTGACTCCCATAGGTCGCTGACTAGGGTTATGGATTCGATTGAAGTCAATTCGCTGGTGTTCTTTACCGGCAATCGGGGTCATCCAAATACAGAGGTCGGTAAAGTACTACGCTCATCCTCTTGTCCATCGATATTGCAAGCTATTTGAGTAATACTCGGTCCCTTGCGAGAGTGTTGCAGAAGTGATCACTCTTTGGGATCTAAGACGTCAGTACATGAGTTCCAGCAAACGAAGAGGAGTGAGAAAGGTATAGACCAATCATTTGACGCTCCGACATCCAACTCAGGGATGTTCGTACTGGCACCTAACATTCTACACAGTTCACTAGACGTTCAGATGAGTGTTCATGTGATACTCGATAGCATCGAGATTTGTAAGGATTCAGGGAGAAGTGAAAAGATCACGTTCGAGTAGGAGACAATCATTGCTAGGACTCCTATAGATTTGTTACGTTTCTCACTGATTAAATAACAGAACGGAACCCCTTTTTCACTTGTTAAGCCTCCCTGGGACTCACATGCACCCCACATTATTATTATGTGTGCACCCACAATAATATTGTGATTTTCATGCTCATCTCAGTTCCTCCTAACTCGTGTCAAATGGTTCTTCAAACCTAGATATCAACGGAGGTCGTTAAAGTAATAAGATCACAAAATCCAAGGACTATGGCATACTATCAACGCTACTTAAAGTAAGCAAGCAATCCATGTCATCATGCTATAGTGACGAGTGTGTGTTCGTATGTTACGTCATAAACAAATGTGTACTAGTCATGTAATGTATGCAACAAGTGAGAAAGACGAACCTTGCAATCTGGAGCTGAGCGTCATGGTCGTATTTACGTATTCAGAACTGCTCGGTTATAGTCTGGTTTTACAAAACGTTTGAAAACCAAGTTCACTATAACCAGTGGCTCTGATACCAAACTGTCACACCCCCAAAATACCACATGCGGAAACCCCGTGAGGTGTGTGACGTACCAGGATCTAGCCACCAATCACATTGAACTCATAACAAGTTTTGAAATAAAAGCTTTCATTGTCATAAAGTGTTACAAAAACATTAAATGTAATTCATCGTGTTCAGCGGAAGCATAAAACATGTTTAACTAAAACCCAAGTGTATCAAATCATCTAGTCTCGTTTCAAGTTTCCAAGTTCCTCGACCCATGACCACTCTAGCATCCCGGACAACAAGTTCCACATCCACACGTATCAATAACCTGCGAGCATTCACACACGTGTATCAGACAACGCTGGTGAGTTCATAGTTTTATGAAAACGTTAGTTACCAAGTGTTTTTTTCAGTTCATTGATTACAATGTGGATAATACCCCGAATACAAGATGGCTCCTGATTTATTTTGCCCTTTCCCCAATGCTCCTATCAAAGCATTAGGCATGACTGGGTCATTAGTTCACACCCGTCCTCTCAGGCACGGGGTGAGGGTGCCAAACCTAGATAGTGCTACCAACTAATACCCCATTACCTCTCAGGTAACAAACAAGATGGGACTTAAAGGTGATAGGATGAGTGTATTATCCAACATTCCAGATTTTACCCACAAGAGGTATTCCTCTCATGAATACCCAATTGATTTACCCAAAAACCTATCCCTCTCAGGGATACCTAATGACTTTCCCACCCACCGGGACGCATGCTCAAGAAGAATGAACTCACCTTTGATTTGCTCGGTATGTTAAATTACCCGTCCAAGTTGGTCAACCCAAACCCTACCGTGGTTACCAATCATTAGTCACAATATCAAACAAGTCAGATATTTATACACAGTAAGTCACGTATTCGTACACAGTTTGCATTTATCACATGGTCACCGTATATCATATATCAAATACCCAGTTCCATACATGTTCACATCTCAAGTGAATATCACATAACAACCTACAACAGATGAGTGTTTCTAACTACACAAGTTAAAATCAGGATTCCCGTCATTAGTTATTACTATCAGGCAACATTAACATCTTGTAACATTATTATTCATCAACAAAAGCATTATTTCAATCTATTGTTCCTCCTATCAACTTTCACGGCGAAATATCCCTTGTGACGAAGGATCATCCTTCGTCGGGGCGAGGTGCGACGAACAACTACCATGTTTTATCGAGGTAAGGTGCTACGAAAATCTTATTTTTCGTCGGGGTTGCATATGACGAAGAATCACTATTCTTCATCGGGTTACAGGTGACGAAATATCATTTAACAACAGTTAGCAGATCCACAACACAATTTAGCATATTCTTTATACGATCAGACAACCGTGATTGCAGTCTCTTGTCAACAACGTAATTACTTAATCAGATTCTATGATTTATGGTAATCCTAATCATCGTTTAACCGTTTAATGCAAACATTCCCTGATCAAGTTGGATCATCATAATTCCAATGAACACACAACACTATGCAAACCCTAGTTTCTCATGTCACATACAAATCACAACAACAATTGATTTATACTTTCCAATCATCATCAATTTATGTATGTCTCTAGACAAATACCCATACAGAATCATCACTTCACGAAATCACGTATCGAGTATTAATCAACTGAAAAAAATAGGACACTAACCTTAAGGTGGTGTTTAGGATTAACGAGTTTCGAATGGGAGATGGGAGACTGCCGTCGTTCGCTAGGGTTTGCAACAGAATGAGTTTTTGTGAGAATTAAAACCCTATGCGCATTTAATAAACGAATCAGCGAGTTGGGCCCTTCTTTGGGCTTCGAGGGAACATGGGCCGGCGAAGAACCCTTTTGACGAAGGAGTATGCTTCGTCGAGAGGGATAATGACGAAAGACCTTCTTCGTCGGGCAGTAGAGTTGATGAGGGGTCCTAGTTCTTCGCCAGAGTTATAATCATGAACATGCTATGATAACACAATAAAACAATCCTAAGTTTTCATTTAACCACCAACATAACAACCATTCATGTAACGTGCACATGTTACAACGTGAAACGAATTGTAAACAAAACAGGATCGTGAAATAAGTAACGCGTAGAGAAAAGTCCTTGGAATCTCGAGTTGTCACATCGGGCATGTCACGTTTATTCCTTCTTTTTGTGTTTATGTTGGTTTTGGCTTCTTATTTGCTCCTTTTGTTCTTTTAAGCATTTTTGGTCCTGTAAATTCAAAAGGAAGAAAGAAACGTGCTTTTTCCAACACTAGTACTAAAAAATGGTAAGTTTTATGTCTCATTTGATGTAATTTATATGTTGCATTTTGCACACATCAATAGTAAAAATGGCGTCCACTTTATCGGGGTTGGCTCGTAGACCACATGATCCTACCATCACTCCCAAGAATTTTCCTTCCTCCACTCCGAACGCACACTTCTTTGGAGTCAACTTCATGTTTATACTGCGGAGTCTGGTGAACTTTTCGAGGATGTCTTTTAGCATGATTTCTTCATTTATACTCTTGATCACGATATCGCCGACATATACCTCCAAGTTTCGATTGATCTGGTCTTTGAAAACTTTGTTCATCAGACATTGATATGTTGCTCCGACGTTCTTCAGCCCGAAAGGCATTTTCGTAAAGCAATATATCCCTTCATTTGTCACGAAGGTTGTTTTGTCCTCGTCTTCGACTACCATCTATATTTGGTGGTGTAAGGACTGCCGAAAATGTCCCTAAATGACCCATAAGTGAAAACCCGGACCCTTGAAATCCTAACGTACATGAAAAACCAAGAAAACAAGAAAACTGATCTTCAGGCGGGCCGCGTAAGGGTTGAGCATAACCTTACGCGGGCCGCGTCAACATGTGTTTGACCGGATAAGTGTGCCCAGTTCACGTGGCATCCACCTGGCAACCCTGCTCGTGACCCAGCAAACCTACACGTAGACTAGGCGGCCACGCGGGCCGCGTAAACCCTTATTAAATCTTACGCGGGCCGCGTAAGACACAAAATCAGGCTATAAATAGCCTGTGCATGGGGCTTTCATTCTGTTGTCGAAAACTTTTCACAAAAACGAAGATAGACTGCTTAAAGCTATAATTTCATATAGAGAGGTGCTGCCACGATATCGGGTATTAACTCGATCGCTATTACGATTCAATGTCCGATCGATTGGAACTATCCGATGGATGTTTAAGTGCTGCCCTCATTAGGGTTATACTTTGTCATCCGTCGTGAATTCAATGGATGTTTAAGTATCGCACTTTGTCATTCATCATGAGGGTTTGTATCTCGTGAGTTATCGTAAATGTTGTATTAGTTACTAACCTAGTTCGTGTGCATTGTTGTTTAAACTAGGTAATCAGGCTTATCACTAGGCTAAACTTTGCCCGTATAAACTTGCAATGTGAGTCATTCTCTTTTTATCAACAATGTTTTACAATACTCCAAATTATTTTCAAAAGTTATAATTACAGGGATTAAGTCGTGGTTATCTTGAATCACTGGCTAGTGGGGTATTGTGCACATTACTAATTTCTCACAGTTAGGCTAATCGATCCTAACAATGATAATCATCACTACTTGGGTGAAAGGACCCAATAGTGGTATGACCATCGTCACACGGCTGTGACACGGCGCCAGATAAAAATAAGATAAAGGCCATTGTAATCGCTCTTATGCTGTAATTGATAACTATGTGTCATTTTATGAAAATTGAATGATTCACCAGTATTTCCCCGCTGACAAAATATTTTTAAAACATGTTTCAGGCGACCTCCTGTGAATCAAGGAAAAGTGCTACGGAGCACTAATCAAGCTTGAAGTGGTGGCTCAGTAAATAAATAAACATGTTTTGTAAATCAGGAAATTTCCTCGGGAAATTCCTCTATTGTAAATTACAGGGTTCATCCCAAATGATGAAATAAAATAATCGGGCATTTTCAAGTTTAAAAGATCCTGTTAAAATCTTCCGCTGCTAAATCGAATAATAAATACCACGGGTTTTTCTGCCCCACGGCTCCTGGACTGGGTAAAACTGGGACGGGGGCCGTGACAGAAAAAGGTGGTATTAGAGCCACTGATCCAAGCCAATTATGTATTCTTAAATACTTAAATTTCTGATTGCCCTTCTATGATTCTGTGAAATTTAGTTACAAGAATTTAACTTAGAATTTTGTGTGTGTTTCTTCATATATGCTAACAGCATGAACGAACTATCAGAAGCCCTTCAAAACTTTACTATCTATACTACAGATATGGATACTACTAAGGGCTATGAGGCTGATGTTGAGGAACCAATGGTTTTCCGGGCTCAACCCGAGGATAAACCAAAGGTGAAAAAGAGAAGGAGGTTTGTTGGCTGGAGGCGTGTGCGTAGGAAGAAACCAACGATATCAAAGACAAAAGTTAAGAAGATTGAGGATCCCAAGGATAAGGGAAAAGGGATAGAGATTGGAGAGAGTTCTGGGCAAGCACAGGAAATGCCACCCTGGGAGGAGTTAGATCAGAAATTGGCACTTAGTGACCTCATCGGACCTGCCGATGAAGACTTTTTCTATTACCCGGTGGAATCCCAACTCCCAGTAAATTTGGAACCGGCTATCCCAGATTCCATTGTGAACCCCCAACCTCTACCCGCAGAACTGGAAGAATGGTGGACCACCGACTGGGAATTTTAGAACCTTTTAAATAACCCTAACACCTTTTCCCTCAATTCGACCCGGAGCCTGCACCAAACCCATCAATGAGCAATGAGAACTTAGCTGAACTCCGCCACTATGGTGAGGAGTTCGTGGATGCAGGGAATAGAATTCGGGAAGTGGGAGAGCAGATCTCCTGGAAGTACGACGAGAGGGAACGTCGTTTCTGAAGTACCAGCTGACGGGGATAGAATGTGGCTGTGTGGTGTGTTTGTTTAATAATAATAAAATAATAAATAATATAATCTTGTAAAATAACTAAAATAAAACTTTGTAAGATAATCAGTGTGTACGGATGCATACTATTAAAATATATAAAATCGGATAGTCGCAAAGTCGACAAATTTTGACTGTATATGTTAGTGGGATTATGTGTTTTTGTGTTTGTCTTTTCGAGTTAATTGATTATTTGTTAATTTACAGTATGGGTAAGCAAAAAATTTCAGACATCTATTGCCAACTAGATAATTCACCAAAAGATAGGGGAACCTCATCTCAAGCAAATTCCTCAAGATACTCAGCAAATACTAAGGAAGGAATATTTGTTTGTAAGGCACAGTTTGAGGAACCACTTACCCCTAAGAAAAGACGTCGGATTATTAGAAAAAGTCAAGAAAAAGAAATGATAATTAATAAGGAAACTCAAGAAAAAGGCAATAACCCACCATGGGAAGACGAATTGGATGAAAAATGGACAGATCTTTATATGCTAGCCACTACAGCAGTAAATGCCAACCTTTAATTAAGTTAAATTGCCAAACCTGGATCAACCAATAAAATTAGATCTCAACACCTTTATCCAGCACTAGCACCCATATCATCAATAAACCAGAAACTCTAGTAAAAAGAAATAGAATAAAAGCATGCCGAGCAGAATACCCCTAGCTAGACTAAAATGCACAACCCTAGTATATTTTAAATTTCATTTGTAAGTTGTAATAGACATGTATATAAATAAAAATTGACTATTTTAGCTATACGTGTTAGGTGTAATTTCGTACAATTACTTTATTTACATTTGAGTGAAATTATTCATACCAATAACTTATCTATACATTGTTAGTTACCAGATGGAACACGCTGTGAATGAACCGGTTAATGAAGTGAATCAATCAGAAAACCATAATGAGGATCACTTCTTAAAACGACAAGATATAGAACACATTGTTGCTCAGGGAATAGCTAACGCTATTCCGGCAATAGTCGCTGCAGTTAAAAGTCCTATTGAGCCTTCACAAGCTCACCCCAGTAAACGCATGCGCGATGATAATTTCAGTAATAGTATTAACGGAGGAGGCGATAACGACAACTTAATTCAGGCCCCAATACTCAAAAGAATGAAAGCTGCAACGCCTGGTTGCACTTACAAGGAATTTCTTGCCTATAAACCAGCTGAATTTGCAGGCATTGAAGGGGCGACCGCCGCACTACATTGGTTAGAGAAAACTGAAGCAGTAATTAAAATAAGTAAATGCATGGAAGAAGATAAAGTCATGTATGCTTCTCACCTTTTTAAGGAAGAGGCATTAGAGTGGTGGAATACGGTATTGCAAGCCAAAGGAAGTGACTTGGCTTATGCGATGAATTGGGAAGAATTCAGACAAATGGTTGAAAGAAAATTTTGTCCTGAATATGAAAAGGAATAAATGGCAAACAAATTCCTAAGTCACCGAATGGTGGATGTTAACTGTCGAGGTTATACTTCGAAATTTTTCGAGTATGCCAGAATTGTACCAACTCTGGCTTCGCCAGAGCCAGTATTGATTTCTCGCTACATTTGGGGATTAATTGGCGAGATCCGTAATATTGTCAAAGCGGCCAGACCTCGCACAATTGATGATGCAGTGGAATTAGCCAATACCTTGACAGATGAACTGGTACGCACGCGAGAAGATAATAGAAAGAAGGACTTGGCTTAGAAAATTACCCAAGGGTACCGAGGGGGTAATGCGAGTAACAACTTCAGGAAAAGAGGAACTGGGCAATCCTCCACTATCCCATTTTGCAGGATTTGCAAAAGAAAGCATTCTGGAAAATGCTGAGGGTATTGCAATTTCTGCAAAATTCCAGGACATCAAGAGGAAGATTGCCGGAGGAAGAAATCAACGATCTGCTTCAACTGTGGAGAACCTGGACATTTTAGACCAGACTGCCCTAAACTGGTCAAACCAGCTGACAATAAGGCTAAACCTGCATAAGGAAATACCAAGAAGAATGCAAGAGCCTTTCAGTTGACTACACAAGAAGCGAATCTGATTCCGGATGTGATAGCGGGTACGTTCCTAGTTCACAACGTGTATGCAAAAGTATTATTTGACTCTGGTGCAAACCAAAGTTTTATAAATACTTCGTTCTGCCAAGCTCTTAAATTACCGTTAACCAAACTTAGACAGGTTTATAAGGTAGAAACAGCCGACGGTAACTCTGTTAGCATAGATCGAGTTTTGCAGGAAAGTAAAATAGAACTTTCAGGTTATAAATTCTCTGCAAACCTGTTACCCATGAACTTAGCTGGATTCGATGTTGTATTAGGAATGGATTGGTTAGTAGCCAACCATGCTCGAATCCTTTGTGAAAAGAATTCTATAGAAATTCGTGCGCCGTCAGGAGAAATAATTATGGTTGTAGGAGATAAGCCACGAAAGCCAATGAAATTCATTTCAGTCATGAAAGTGGCCAGTTACTCTAGAAAACAGGGAATAGCATATATGGTTTCGGTAGTGGTCAATACCAAAAGTAAAGAACTTAAGGAAATTCCATTAGTATCAGAATACTCTGATGTATTCCCAGAAGAACTACCTGGATTCCCACCCGATAGGGAAGTAGAATTTAGGATTCATCTAATTCCTGGAACTACACCGATAGCCAAGGCACCTTATCGGTTAGCACCCACCGAAATGTTAGAATTAAAGAAGCAGTTAGATGAATTACTAAACAAAGGGTTTATACAACCTAGTTCATCCCCTTGGGGAGCACCAGTGTTGTTTGTAAAGAAGAAAGATGGTTCGATGCGAATGTGTATCAATTATAGGGAATTGAATAAAGTTAAAATTAAGAATCGATACCCATTACCTAGGATTGATGATCTTTTTGATCAACTTCAGGGAGCTAGATATTTCTCTAAGATAGATTTATGCTCCGGATATCATCAATTGAAGGTACAAGAAGAAGACATACCTAAAACAACTTTCAGAACTAGGTATGGTCATTACGAGTTTACAGTCATGCCCTTCGGATTAACAAATGCTCCTGCAACATTCATGGACATGATGAATAGGATCTGTAAACCGTATTTGGATAAATTTGTAATTGTTTTCATCGACGATATACTTATTTATTCCAAAAGTCAGGACAAGCATTGTCAGCATCTACATGCACTCTTAACTTTGTTAAGAAAGGAAAAGCTTTACGCCAAATTCTCGAAATGAGAATTTTGGCTCCAGGAGGTGCAATTTTGAGGGCACATGGTGAATCACAAGGTATTCATGTAAATCCCTCTAAAATAGAAGCAATCACCAAATGGAAGGTCCCGCAATCAGCTATGGAAGTTAGAAGCTTTTTAGGGTTAGCCGGATATTATAGGCGGTTCATTAAGGATTTTTCGAAGATTGTTGTACCATTAACTAAGCTAACCTGTAAAGCAGTGAAGTTTGAGTGGGGACCTAGGCAAGAAGAGGCTTTTAGGATTTTAAAGCAAAAGTTAACGAACGCTCCAATTTTAGCCCTTCCAGAAGGAACAGAAGATTTTGAAGTCTACTGCGATGCTTCTAAATTAGGATTAGGATGTGTGCTAATGCAACGCAAAAAGGTAATTGCGTATGCCTCAAGGCAATTGAAGAAGCACGAGGAAAACTATACAACTCATAACTTAGAATTAGGAGCAATAATTTTTGCCCTTAAGATTTGGAGACACTATCTGTATGGAAGCAAGTTTACCGTTTATATGGATCATAAGAGCTTAAGATACATATTTGGGCAAAAAAAATTAAACATGAGACAAAGGAGATGGATGGAAATTCTAAGTGACTACGACTGTGATATTCAATATCACGAGGGAAAAGCAAATGGAGTCGCGGATGCTCTCAGTCGTAAGTATCATGAAAAGCAAAAGCGAGTTCGTGCTCTTAGACTAAATCTTCAAGTAGATTTAATGGAACAATTGAGGAATGTTCAGGAAAGAGCAATCAAGGACGATGCTGAAGAAATGAAAGGAAGGATAAAGGATTTAGAGCAAGGAACTGATGGAATTTGGAGATTCCATAAGAAAAGAATTTGGGTACCTAAACGGGGAAACTTAAGAGATAAGATTTTAGAGGAAGCTCATAAATCTAGGTATACTATGCACCCAGGAAACAATAAGATGTACCAAGATTTAAGAAATAATTTCTGGTGGATAGGAATGAAAAAGGACATAGCTAGATATGTATCGAAGTGTCTAACTTGTTCGCAAGTTAAAGCAGAACACCAGAAACCTTCAGGGTTACTCCAACAATTAGAAATGCCTGTTTGGAAATGGGAACTAATAACTATGGATTTTGTTACTAAGTTGCCCAAAACCCGAAAAGGTAATGACGCGATTTGGGTAATTGTGGATCGATTAACCAAATCAGCTCATTTTCTACCTATCAAGGAAACCTTTAGCATGGAAAGGTTAGCCAAGTTATACGTAGACGAAGTAGTATCCTTACATGGAGTTCCACTCTCCATTGTATCGAATAGGGATAGTCGTTTCACTTCACATTTCTGGACAAGTTTTCAAGAAGCAATGGGAACGCGATTAAATTTAAGTACAACCTATCATCCCCAAACTGACGAACAAAGTGAAAGAACGATCCAAACCCTGGAAGACATGCTTAGGGCATGTGTAATAGATTTTGGTGGTAACTGGGATAACCACCTACCATTAATTGAATTCTCCTATAATAATAGTTATCATTCAAGCATTGAAGCTGCCCCGTTCGAAGCACTGTATGGACGCAAGTGCAGAACTCCAGTTTGTTGGGCAGAAATAGGAGAAAACCAATTATCAGGTCCTGAAATTGTGCAAGAAATCACTGACAAGATAACTCAAATCAAGGAATGATTAAAGACGGCTAGAGATCACCAGAAAAGTTATGCAGACAACCGACGCAAGCCGCTAGAGTTTCAAGTCGGAGACAAAGTACTCTTGAAGGTTTCTCCTTGGAAAGGAGTAGTGCGGTTTGGAAAGAAAGGGAAATTAAGTCCAAGGTACATAGGACCATTCCCAGTAATTCAACGAATAGGACCGCTGCCTATCGTTTACAACTACCAGAAGAATTAGCGGGAGTACATGACGTATTTCATGTATCCAACCTTAAGAAATGTTTATCAGACGAATCGCTGGTAGTACCTCTTCAGGACATAGAGGTAAATGAAAAGTTAAAGTTTGTAGAAAAACCGCTTCAAATAGAAGACAGAAAGGTCAAGTTTCTCAAACACAAACGGCTCGTGCTGGTCAAAGTCAAGTGGGATTAAAAAAGAGGACCCAAATACACCTGGGAGGTGGAATCAGAGATGAAGCGAAAATATCCTCACTTATTTCAGTAAATCTCGAGGACGAGATTTAAATAAGGTGGGGAGGATGTAAGGACTGCCAAAAATGTCCCTAAACGACTCGTAAGTGAAAACCCGGACCCTTGAAATCCTAACGTACATGAAAAACCAAGAAAACAAGAAAACTGATCTTCAGGCGGGCCGCGTAAGGGTTGAGCATAGCCTTACGCGGGCCGCATCAACATGTGTTTGACCGGCTAAGCGTTCCCAGTTCACGTGGCATCCACCTGGCAACCCTACTCGTGACCCAGCAAACCTACACGTAGACTAGGCGGCCACGCGGGCCGCGTAAAACCTTATTAAATCTTACGCGGGCCGCGTAAGACACAAAATCAGGCTATAAATAGCCTGTGCATGGGGCTTTCATTCTGTTGTCGAAAACTTTTCACAAAAACGAAGATAGACTGCTTAAAGCTATAATTTCACATAGAGAGGTGCTGCCACGATACCGGGTATTAACTCGATCGCTATTACGATTCAATGTCCGATCGATTGGAACTATCCGATGGATGTTTTAGTGCTGCCCACATTAGGGTTATACTTTGTCATTCGTCATGAATTCAATGGATGTTTAAGTATCGCACTTTGTCATTCGTCGTGAGGGTTTGTATCTCGTGAGTTATCGTAAATGTTGTATTAGTTACTAACCTAGTTCGTGTGCATTGTTGTTTAAACTAGGTAATCAGGCTTATCAGTAGGCTAAACTCTTCCCGTATAAACTTGCAATGTGAGTCATTATCTTTTTATCAACAATGTTTTACAATACTCCAAATTATTTTCAAAAGTTATAATTACAGGGATTAAGTTGTGGTTATCTTGAATCACTGGCTAGTGGGGTATTGTGCACATTACTAATTTCTCACAGTTAGGCTAATCGATCCTAACAGTGATAATCATCACTACTTGGGTGAAAGGACCTAATAGTGGTATGACCATCGTCACACGGCTGTGACACGGCGCCAGATAAAAATAAGATAAAGGCCATTGTAATCGCTCTTATGCTGTAATTGATACCTATGTGTCATTTTATGAAAATTGAATGATTCACCAGTATTTCCCCGCTGACAAAATATTTTTAAAACATGTTTCAGGCGACCTCCTGTGAATCAAGGAAAAGTGCTACGGAGCACTAATCAAGCTTGAAGTGGTGGCTCAGTAAATAAATAAACATGTTTTGTAAATCAGGATATTTCCTCGGGAAATTCCTCTATTGTAAATTACCGGGTTCATCCCAAGTGATGAAATAAAATAATCGGGCATTTTCAAGTTTAAAAGATCCTGTTAAAATCTTCCGCTGCTAAATCGAATAATAAATACCACGGGTTTTTCTGCCCCGCGGCTCCTGGACCGGGTAAAACTGGGACGGGGGCCGTGACAGGTGGTAACCTTTGTAAGCATCTAAAAAACACTTTAGTCTGAATGTGGCGACGGTGTCGAGTTTTTCATCAATCTCAGGTAACAGAAAACAATCCTTCGGGCATGCATTGTTTAAGTATGTATAGTCGGTGCTCATTCTCCAGGAATTATCCTTTTTTCCTACCATGACGGGGTTGGAAACCCAAGTCTGATATCGAACTTCTCGAATAATTCCGGCATCTAGGAGGCTCTTCACGTCCTTTGCAATTGACTTGGCACGGTCCGGGGCCATGTGCCTTCTTCTTTGTGCTATTGGCTTAATTGACTCCTTTACGTTTAGCTGGTGTTGTGCCATACATCTGGGGACCCCCTGCATGTCGGAGTGCTACCAGGCAAATACGTCGATCGAGCTGGCAAGTAGTTCCCATAAGAGCTTTTTTGTTCGCTTTGGTAGTTGGGCTCCAATCGCCACCAACTGCTCTGGAAATTCCGGATTAATCGCCCATAACTCCGTAGTAACTTCTGATTTTTGTGCACTTGTTTCTGCCACGTGCCTGACTTCTGCTACAAACGAGCTTGATTCTGACATAATGGTGGCGACCCCAGATTCAGTAGAAATTTTATGGCTCCGTGTATTGTGGAACTGATGGCTCCGTGTATTTTGGAACTGATAGCTCCGAGAGCTCGCATTCCTGGTCATCTGAGTATCACATTGTGTGCGGAATTTGTGACAACCCGAATTTCCAAAGTCAGTATATGTTTGTCACGTGTTTCTGTTTCTTGTGATTCTCTTCTTCATATTCCGTGCACGATAAAAATCAGTGAACACTTGTGTCGGTAATGGTTACGCGTATAATATGTTCGAGTAGATATTTATGAGAATGTGTTGGGCCGAACTTAGGGCAGTACTTAGGAGTGGGCCGTGTATAATTAATAAATTCTGCTATCCCTTGCCTAAGAATGTTCGGCAGCTTTTATTTGGGCTTAAGCCTACCTTGACCGAACCAATGATTGGGCCACCGCCCTAACTACCTATTAGATTGCATATATATCCATGTATACGTGAATTGGATATGCACAGGCTTTTAATAAACCCTACCCCCTTTGGAATTGCGGCAGACGAACGAAACCCCATTCCCCTCGAGTTCTGTGTTCTTTTGTAGTATAAGCAGGTTAGCATGTGTTTGAATTACTTACGTGATATTTTTTTTATTGTAAATATGTTTGTGGATTGATGTGTGAATAGAGTAATAATCCATTATGGCCATGAGAGTATGAAGATATTTATTTAACTTTTGTTTAGTCTTGCTCAGTGGTGTGTAGGTGTTTGATACATGCATTTTCATAGTAATTGAGATGTAGGATAACATGTATTCTAGGATGTTAATCGTGATGCTTAATATATCATAATCAGGGTATTAGCTTATGATAATAGAAGTTACTTATACTGATCATATGTATGGGTTTTGTGTGATGTAATTAACGAACATAATATTACTTGATCTCTCTCGGCTATGTATAAATTATTGACATATGGTTTTGAATATTGGACGTTATCATATAATAACTATGCATGTGCAATGAACAATGATGTGTCGATAGGCTGCTAATTCACTTTAGGGATTGTCATGGTAAACATGATTCAGATCAATGGTAGTTCATAACTTAATTAAGGGTAAAAGTTATAATAGTAATAACTGTTCAAACGTAGTTCTAATCGGTTGGTTAAAAGCATGAAAAGAATGACATGTTAATTCATCCTTGTCTTGATTTAATTATATATATAGCTGCTATAGTGATGTTGGTGATATATGTAAAATAAATAGAACCTTTGGTTGTGCATAGCAGCATGATAAGTAGGGTATAAAAATTCATAATATGTTAAACTTAAGATGAAACAATGTTGTGGGTAATTATCGTTGAATTGTACTATACGCGAGTGGGTCAGGGGGTTGATATAGAAACCGCACATGGCTTGCGGGCCGGGACGGGTTTGGGCCCGGGTCTCGCACGTCGGGTTCCAGGACAACGAATGGTACGTGAAGACGCACCTTGTTTATATGATTGAGGCGAGACGTTATTAAAATGATTGAAACACGGTATGAGAAGTATAGCTCTTTAGGGGTAGCACCCAGTACATTAGTGATGGGGTTTCGTGCCTGATTAATTGATATGCCATGCGTAGTGATAAATGTCGACATTGGTATTCATGTGCACTAGCTGATAAATAAATGTGAAGTGATACATGTTGTGTTGGTATACAAACTGATCGTTATGTGTAACAATCATAGGGCTTGATAGACCACTGTTGTTAAACGAGTAATAACTTCTACCGAGCAAACCCAAGGTGAGTTCATCTTTCTTGAGCATGCGTCCCGGTGGTTGGGACAGTCAGTGGGTATCCTTGGGAGGGATAAGTCTTTGGGTAAAAACGGGAATGTTGGATAATATACTCTTCCTATCACCTTTAAAGTCCCTCCGTGTTGTTTGGTTACCTGGAAGGTAACATGGTATTAGTTAGTAGCGCTACTTAGGTTTGGCAACCTCACCCCATTCCTGGGAGGACGGGTGTTGAACTAATGACCTAGTCATGACCAATGCTTTGATAGGAGCATTGGAGAAAGGGCAAAATAATCAGAAGCCGTCTTGTATTGGGGTATTATCAACATCGTTTTCAAAATGGTATTCAATGAACTGGATTAAACACTTGGTAACTAACGTTTTCGTAAAACTATGAACTCACCAGCATTGTCTGATACACTTGTTGCATGCTCGCAGGTCGTTAGATATCTTGGATTTGGGAACTTGCTGTCTGGATTAGCCGAAGTGGTCATGGGTCGACTGGAAGGATTTATGTGATTGATTTCTTGATATTATACTTTGGTTTTAAAACAGTTTAACTTGGTTTACTATTTGCTTCCGCTGAACATGTTGGTTTTCATTTAAACTCGTTGATGGTATTTTTCATTAATAATTAAGGATTTTATTTTGAAACTTGTACACGTTCAATGTGATTAGTGGCTCATTGCTGGTACGTCACACGCCTAACAGGGACATTCCCTATGTGGTAATTTGGGGGTGTGACAGTTTGGTATCAGAGCCACTGGTTATAGTGAACTTGGTTTTAAAACGTTTTTATAAAACCAGACTATAACCGAACAGTTCCGAAATCGACCATGACACTCAGCTCCAGACTGCAAGGTTCGTTTCTCATTTACTATTGCATAGTATATCTAGTGTACACTTATGTATAACATTACACGTGAATGCACACTTGGCACAACAGTATGAGCACTTATGTTACCAACCCCTGTTATGTGAACTGTTAGTATGACGCTACCCTTCGACTATTGTGATTCTTGATCCTGTAAAACCTTTTGTTTGCTATTTGAATGTGGGGAACCTTTTAGCGCAAGTTAAGAGGCACTGAGATCAGCATGCAAATCGCCTTATTATTATGGGTGCACACATAATAATAACGTGAGGTGCATGTGAGTCCCAGTGAGGCTTAACGAGTGTGAAAAGGGTTCCGCTCGGCTAGTTGGTGTTATGTTAGAACTCAGCAGTCTATAGGAGTCATAGCAGTGATTGTCTCCTACTCGAACATGATCTTTTCACCCCTTTTTGAATCCTTACGAATCTCGATGCTATTGAGTATCACCTGATCACACATCTGAACGCCTAGCGAACTGTGTAGAATGTTAGGTGCTAGTATGAACGTCCCTGAGTTGGATAGCTTAGCGTCAAATGATTGGACTATACTTTCCTCACTTATCTTTGTTTGCTGGAACTTAGCGTGTTGACGCCTTAGATCCCGAAGTGCGATCACTTCTACAACACTCTCGCGACATACCGTGTATTACTCAGTCAACTTGCAAGGACGATGGATAAGAGGGTAAACGTAGTACCCTACCGACTTCAGCATTTGAACGACCCTAGTTGCCGACAACAAACAATAGCGATTTGACCTCAATCGAATCCTTAACTCTAGCCAGAGACTCATGGGAGTCGACTCTTACGAACCAATCAGGACAAAATCGATGACGATTGACTGTAGAGCGGACTGTGTAACCGCCCGCACCATGAGTAGCGTCTTAAGACGTGGCACGGAATACGAAAAGATGTACCCTGTTGGTGAAATGTCACAGGACCCCGTTACAAGCCGCGACATTAAGGGCAACAAGCACGGCGACATTGAAGCGCTTGTAATCGTAGCTTACAGTATGAGGACGAAGGTGCCTACGGCATGGATTGGCAGTTGTTAAATCAAGACGACACATAACCAAAGGAACGACGACGGTACTGGAAATCCTCGTAGCGAAAACAACAAACATTGGGAACGATGCTCATGGAAGGACATTTAGAATGGCATAGGCTATACCAGGCGTAATAGCAACACGATAGCTTGGATAGGATGCAAACTCGACCTTGGGGGACAGGTGTTCGACATCGACCTTCCTTCTACTACCCCTGATGGTTACAATGCAGTAGTTAGTGTGGATTGGTTATTCAGAAATCACGCAGACATACCATGTGAGGAGAAAATTTTGTGTGGAGAATCGTTATTTGTTCTAAAGCAACAGAGTGGTGCAAAGGTTATCACTTGGGTTATCATTGATGGACTCAAGTTACCGGTACACATTCTTGCAATCAAGAAAGTTGACGAGTCTTCACAGTAGTGAATATTCCTCTGAGAGAGGCGGCTTTTAGGTGCGAGGTGCCAACTCCTGTTACCTCTGTATTTGATCTATGCATTATTTATGTCAGGCAATACACAACACCCTTGGCTCACGTCAGGACCAGAGCATTGCTTATCGCCGTTGGGCAAACGATCAGAGAAAACGAACTCTCCTGGCACTCGAAGACATGCGGCGAGCATGTGTGTGACCGACTTTGGTGTGAATGGGAAGGACTCTTACCTATGGTTGAGTACTACTGCGGCAGTTATCACCTTGGTAACCAGACAGCTCTGTTAAGGCATTATATAGACAATAATGCCAACCTTCTTGTTAGACTGAGATGGTTGACAACTTAATTACTGGCCCAGGACTGGTACTCGAAACCCTTGGAAAGGTAGTTTGGATCGGGATTCGATTGGCGGCAACGTGTGACTGCCAGGACAGCTGATAAACCTGGGAAACGCTGGAAGGTCGCTGTAGGCGATCGAATCGTGGTGAAAGTCTCACCCTGGGAGGGTGTGGGATGCTTGGGGAAGCATGGCGAGCTTAACTGACATCTGATGAAACACGTGCGATACCTTTACTGGAGAATTTATCGAACACATGGACTAGGAAGTCAAGGTTCGACTAACATAGTCATATCCCGATTGTAAGAGTTCGTTGGAACTCAAGACGTAGACCAGAGTTCACATAGGCAACGCAATGGTCGGAGTAAACTCTAGGATCCGCAATTATCTAAACGATTGTGTCAACGTCTGTTATCATTGGCGAATTTCGGGACGAAATTTCTTTCAAGTTGGGGATGATGTGACAACCCGAATTTCCAAAGTCAGTATATGTTTGTCACGTGGTTCTGTTTCTTGTGATTCTCTTCTTCATATTCCGTGCACGATAAAAATCAGTGAACACTTGTGTCGGTAATGGTTACGCGTATAATATGTTCGAGTAGATATTTATGAGAATGTGTTGGGCCGAACTTAGGGCAGTACTTAGGAGTGGGCCGTGTATAATTAATAAATTCTGCTATCCCTTGCCTAAGAATGTTCGGCAGCTTTTATTTGGGCTTAAGCCTACCTTGACCGAACCAATGATTGGGCCACCGCCCTAACTACCTATTAGATTGCATATATATCCATGTATACGTGAATTGGATATGCACAGGCTTTTAATAAACCCTACCCCCTTTGGAATTGCGGCAGACGAACGAAACCCCATTCCCCTCGAGTTCTGTGTTCTTTTGTAGTATAAGCAGGTTAGCATGTGTTTGAATTACTTACGTGATATTTTTTTTATTGTAAATATGTTTGTGGATTGATGTGTGAATAGAGTAATAATCCATTATGGCCATGAGAGTATGAAGATATTTATTTAACTTTTGTTTAGTCTTGCTCAGTGGTGTGTAGGTGTTTGATACATGCATTTTCATAGTAATTGAGATGTAGGATAACATGTATTCTAGGATGTTAATCGTGATGCTTAATATATCATAATCAGGGTATTAGCTTATGATAATAGAAGTTACTTATACTGATCATATGTATGGGTTTTGTGTGATGTAATTAACGAACATAATATTACTTGATCTCTCTCGGCTATGTATAAATTATTGACATATGGTTTTGAATATTGGACGTTATCATATAATAACTATGCATGTGCAATGAACAATGATGTGTCGATAGGCTGCTAATTCACTTTAGGGATTGTCATGGTAAACATGATTCAGATCAATGGTAGTTCATAACTTAATTAAGGGTAAAAGTTATAATAGTAATAACTGTTCAAACGTAGTTCTAATCGGTTGGTTAAAAGCATGAAAAGAATGACATGTTAATTCATCCTTGTCTTGATTTAATTATATATATAGCTGCTATAGTGATGTTGGTGATATATGTAAAATAAATAGAACCTTTGGTTGTGCATAGCAGCATGATAAGTAGGGTATAAAAATTCATAATATGTTAAACTTAAGATGAAACAATGTTGTGGGTAATTATCGTTGAATTGTACTATACGCGAGTGGGTCAGGGGGTTGATATAGAAACCGCACATGGCTTGCGGGCCGGGACGGGTTTGGGCCCGGGTCTCGCACGTCGGGTTCCAGGACAACGAATGGTACGTGAAGACGCACCTTGTTTATATGATTGAGGCGAGACGTTATTAAAATGATTGAAACACGGTATGAGAAGTATAGCTCTTTAGGGGTAGCACCCAGTACATTAGTGATGGGGTTTCGTGCCTGATTAATTGATATGCCATGCGTAGTGATAAATGTCGACATTGGTATTCATGTGCACTAGCTGATAAATAAATGTGAAGTGATACATGTTGTGTTGGTATACAAACTGATCGTTATGTGTAACAATCATAGGGCTTGATAGACCACTGTTGTTAAACGAGTAATAACTTCTACCGAGCAAACCCAAGGTGAGTTCATCTTTCTTGAGCATGCGTCCCGGTGGTTGGGACAGTCAGTGGGTATCCTTGGGAGGGATAAGTCTTTGGGTAAAAACGGGAATGTTGGATAATATACTCTTCCTATCACCTTTAAAGTCCCTCCGTGTTGTTTGGTTACCTGGAAGGTAACATGGTATTAGTTAGTAGCGCTACTTAGGTTTGGCAACCTCACCCCATTCCTGGGAGGACGGGTGTTGAACTAATGACCTAGTCATGACCAATGCTTTGATAGGAGCATTGGAGAAAGGGCAAAATAATCAGAAGCCGTCTTGTATTGGGGTATTATCAACATCGTTTTCAAAATGGTATTCAATGAACTGGATTAAACACTTGGTAACTAACGTTTTCGTAAAACTATGAACTCACCAGCATTGTCTGATACACTTGTTGCATGCTCGCAGGTCGTTAGATATCTTGGATTTGGGAACTTGCTGTCTGGATTAGCCGAAGTGGTCATGGGTCGACTGGAAGGATTTATGTGATTGATTTCTTGATATTATACTTTGGTTTTAAAACAGTTTAACTTGGTTTACTATTTGCTTCCGCTGAACATGTTGGTTTTCATTTAAACTCGTTGATGGTATTTTTCATTAATAATTAAGGATTTTATTTTGAAACTTGTACACGTTCAATGTGATTAGTGGCTCATTGCTGGTACGTCACACGCCTAACAGGGACATTCCCTATGTGGTAATTTGGGGGTGTGACAGTTTGGTATCAGAGCCACTGGTTATAGTGAACTTGGTTTTAAAACGTTTTTATAAAACCAGACTATAACCGAACAGTTCCGAAATCGACCATGACACTCAGCTCCAGACTGCAAGGTTCGTTTCTCATTTACTATTGCATAGTATATCTAGTGTACACTTATGTATAACATTACACGTGAATGCACACTTGGCACAACAGTATGAGCACTTATGTTACCAACCCCTGTTATGTGAACTGTTAGTATGACGCTACCCTTCGACTATTGTGATTCTTGATCCTGTAAAACCTTTTGTTTGCTATTTGAATGTGGGGAACCTTTTAGCGCAAGTTAAGAGGCACTGAGATCAGCATGCAAATCGCCTTATTATTATGGGTGCACACATAATAATAACGTGAGGTGCATGTGAGTCCCAGTGAGGCTTAACGAGTGTGAAAAGGGTTCCGCTCGGCTAGTTGGTGTTATGTTAGAACTCAGCAGTCTATAGGAGTCATAGCAGTGATTGTCTCCTACTCGAACATGATCTTTTCACCCCTTTTTGAATCCTTACGAATCTCGATGCTATTGAGTATCACCTGATCACACATCTGAACGCCTAGCGAACTGTGTAGAATGTTAGGTGCTAGTATGAACGTCCCTGAGTTGGATAGCTTAGCGTCAAATGATTGGACTATACTTTCCTCACTTATCTTTGTTTGCTGGAACTTAGCGTGTTGACGCCTTAGATCCCGAAGTGCGATCACTTCTACAACACTCTCGCGACATACCGTGTATTACTCAGTCAACTTGCAAGGACGATGGATAAGAGGGTAAACGTAGTACCCTACCGACTTCAGCATTTGAACGACCCTAGTTGCCGACAACAAACAATAGCGATTTGACCTCAATCGAATCCTTAACTCTAGCCAGAGACTCATGGGAGTCGACTCTTACGAACCAATCAGGACAAAATCGATGACGATTGACTGTAGAGCGGACTGTGTAACCGCCCGCACCATGAGTAGCGTCTTAAGACGTGGCACGGAATACGAAAAGATGTACCCTGTTGGTGAAATGTCACAGGACCCCGTTACAAGCCGCGACATTAAGGGCAACAAGCACGGCGACATTGAAGCGCTTGTAATCGTAGCTTACAGTATGAGGACGAAGGTGCCTACGGCATGGATTGGCAGTTGTTAAATCAAGACGACACATAACCAAAGGAACGACGACGGTACTGGAAATCCTCGTAGCGAAAACAACAAACATTGGGAACGATGCTCATGGAAGGACATTTAGAATGGCATAGGCTATACCAGGCGTAATAGCAACACGATAGCTTGGATAGGATGCAAACTCGACCTTGGGGGACAGGTGTTCGACATCGACCTTCCTTCTACTACCCCTGATGGTTACAATGCAGTAGTTAGTGTGGATTGGTTATTCAGAAATCACGCAGACATACCATGTGAGGAGAAAATTTTGTGTGGAGAATCGTTATTTGTTCTAAAGCAACAGAGTGGTGCAAAGGTTATCACTTGGGTTATCATTGATGGACTCAAGTTACCGGTACACATTCTTGCAATCAAGAAAGTTGACGAGTCTTCACAGTAGTGAATATTCCTCTGAGAGAGGCGGCTTTTAGGTGCGAGGTGCCAACTCCTGTTACCTCTGTATTTGATCTATGCATTATTTATGTCAGGCAATACACAACACCCTTGGCTCACGTCAGGACCAGAGCATTGCTTATCGCCGTTGGGCAAACGATCAGAGAAAACGAACTCTCCTGGCACTCGAAGACATGCGGCGAGCATGTGTGTGACCGACTTTGGTGTGAATGGGAAGGACTCTTACCTATGGTTGAGTACTACTGCGGCAGTTATCACCTTGGTAACCAGACAGCTCTGTTAAGGCATTATATAGACAATAATGCCAACCTTCTTGTTAGACTGAGATGGTTGACAACTTAATTACTGGCCCAGGACTGGTACTCGAAACCCTTGGAAAGGTAGTTTGGATCGGGATTCGATTGGCGGCAACGTGTGACTGCCAGGACAGCTGATAAACCTGGGAAACGCTGGAAGGTCGCTGTAGGCGATCGAATCGTGGTGAAAGTCTCACCCTGGGAGGGTGTGGGATGCTTGGGGAAGCATGGCGAGCTTAACTGACATCTGATGAAACACGTGCGATACCTTTACTGGAGAATTTATCGAACACATGGACTAGGAAGTCAAGGTTCGACTAACATAGTCATATCCCGATTGTAAGAGTTCGTTGGAACTCAAGACGTAGACCAGAGTTCACATAGGCAACGCAATGGTCGGAGTAAACTCTAGGATCCGCAATTATCTAAACGATTGTGTCAACGTCTGTTATCATTGGCGAATTTCGGGACGAAATTTCTTTCAAGTTGGGGATGATGTGACAACCCGAATTTCCAAAGTCAGTATATGTTTGTCACGTGGTTCTGTTTCTTGTGATTCTCTTCTTCATATTCCGTGCACGATAAAAATCAGTGAACACTTGTGTCGGTAATGGTTACGCGTATAATATGTTCGAGTAGATATTTATGAGAATGTGTTGGGCCGAACTTAGGGCAGTACTTAGGAGTGGGCCGTGTATAATTAATAAATTCTGCTATCCCTTGCCTAAGAATGTTCGGCAGCTTTTATTTGGGCTTAAGCCTACCTTGACCGAACCAATGATTGGGCCACCGCCCTAACTACCTATTAGATTGCATATATATCCATGTATACGTGAATTGGATATGCACAGGCTTTTAATAAACCCTACCCCCTTTGGAATTGCGGCAGACGAACGAAACCCCATTCCCCTCGAGTTCTGTGTTCTTTTGTAGTATAAGCAGGTTAGCATGTGTTTGAATTACTTACGTGATATTTTTTTTATTGTAAATATGTTTGTGGATTGATGTGTGAATAGAGTAATAATCCATTATGGCCATGAGAGTATGAAGATATTTATTTAACTTTTGTTTAGTCTTGCTCAGTGGTGTGTAGGTGTTTGATACATGCATTTTCATAGTAATTGAGATGTAGGATAACATGTATTCTAGGATGTTAATCGTGATGCTTAATATATCATAATCAGGGTATTAGCTTATGATAATAGAAGTTACTTATACTGATCATATGTATGGGTTTTGTGTGATGTAATTAACGAACATAATATTACTTGATCTCTCTCGGCTATGTATAAATTATTGACATATGGTTTTGAATATTGGACGTTATCATATAATAACTATGCATGTGCAATGAACAATGATGTGTCGATAGGCTGCTAATTCACTTTAGGGATTGTCATGGTAAACATGATTCAGATCAATGGTAGTTCATAACTTAATTAAGGGTAAAAGTTATAATAGTAATAACTGTTCAAACGTAGTTCTAATCGGTTGGTTAAAAGCATAAAAAGAATGACATGTTAATTCATCCTTGTCTTGATTTAATTATATATATAGCTGCTATAGTGATGTTGGTGATATATGTAAAATAAATAGAACCTTTGGTTGTGCATAGCAGCATGATAAGTAGGGTATAAAAATTCATAATATGTTAAACTTAAGATGAAACAATGTTGTGGGTAATTATCGTTGAATTGTACTATACGCGAGTGGGTCAGGGGGTTGATATAGAAACCGCACATGGCTTGCGGGCCGGGACGGGTTTGGGCCCGGGTCTCGCACGTCGGGTTCCAGGACAACGAATGGTACGTGAAGACGCACCTTGTTTATATGATTGAGGCGAGACGTTATTAAAATGATTGAAACACGGTATGAGAAGTATAGCTCTTTAGGGGTAGCACCCAGTACATTAGTGATGGGGTTTCGTGCCTGATTAATTGATATGCCATGCGTAGTGATAAATGTCGACATTGGTATTCATGTGCACTAGCTGATAAATAAATGTGAAGTGATACATGTTGTGTTGGTATACAAACTGATCGTTATGTGTAACAATCATAGGGCTTGATAGACCACTGTTGTTAAACGAGTAATAACTTCTACCGAGCAAACCCAAGGTGAGTTCATCTTTCTTGAGCATGCGTCCCGGTGGTTGGGACAGTCAGTGGGTATCCTTGGGAGGGATAAGTCTTTGGGTAAAAACGGGAATGTTGGATAATATACTCTTCCTATCACCTTTAAAGTCCCTCCGTGTTGTTTGGTTACCTGGAAGGTAACATGGTATTAGTTAGTAGCGCTACTTAGGTTTGGCAACCTCACCCCGTTCCTGGGAGGACGGGTGTTGAACTAATGACCTAGTCATGACCAATGCTTTGATAGGAGCATTGGAGAAAGGGCAAAATAATCAGAAGCCGTCTTGTATTGGGGTATTATCAACATCGTTTTCAAAATGGTATTCAATGAACTGGATTAAACACTTGGTAACTAACGTTTTCGTAAAACTATGAACTCACCAGCATTGTCTGATACACTTGTTGCATGCTCGCAGGTCGTTAGATATCTTGGATTTGGGAACTTGCTGTCTGGAGTAGCCGAAGTGGTCATGGGTCGACTGGAAGGATTTATGTGATTGATTTCTTGATATTATACTTTGGTTTTAAAACAGTTTAACTTGGTTTACTATTTGCTTCCGCTGAACATGTTGGTTTTCATTTAAACTCGTTGATGGTATTTTTCATTAATAATTAAGGATTTTATTTTGAAACTTGTACACGTTCAATGTGATTAGTGGCTCATTGCTGGTACGTCACACGCCTAACAGGGACATTCCCTATGTGGTAATTTGGGGGTGTGACAGAATTGGAGCCAACAACCAGGAACATGAGTTGAACAGTTCGACTTTTAGTGTCATCTTTAAACGTTGTTGGGAGAATAATTTGACCGATTGGACGGACACTTCCTCTGAAAAACTTATCAATGGAGTGGATACTTCGATGAGCTTCTTCTTAGTATGTGGAGCTAACTGCTGAAAGCATTGCATATACATTATCTCGAAAGCGCTTCCTCCGTCGACGTATATTCGTCGGACGAGGTGTCCGGCAATTATCACATATATTGTAATTGGACCATCACGGGCGTCGTCAGGATCGATCGCCAGAAAGTACGTTGGCTGATGCATCCAAGCTGCCATATGCTGATTTGATCGCCTAACCCCTCTAGGTTCGGCAGTTCGGATCATGTTAATACCAGCTTTGGTGTTAGGGTTGTCAGCTACGACTGCTGATTTCTTGCCATCTTTTATGTGACACCTGTGTCACCACCACCATCAAACAAATACCAAGCCAATGAAATATTGTATTTCATACTTGGGATCTGTATAAATATGTGTATCTTTTGCACGTATCAATTCTTGTTCGATTTCGGGCTTTAAATCGCTTTCTGGAAGGTTATACGCGATCTGATGCGTAAATATAACCAGTTTAATGCAACAAACACTCCGGAACAGTGAAATAGGCTTAACATACCTTAAATAACCATTACATAACTTAGAAATAAGTTTTGGATGGTTTGGTATGCCGAAATCAAGTTTATTCGCTTACAGGGACTAAATTCGACAAACTGCGAAAGTATGTCAATTTGTACTGTAACAGACCTTCCGGAACTTGATCATAAGTTAAGTATGCCCTAAATATTCTTTACATAGCTTAGAAATAGGCTTTGAGGTGTTTGGTGCGCAAAAATAAACTTTATGCTCATTCAGGGACTAAAAGCGTCAAAAAGTGCATAAGTTTGCATTTTCGCGCATATTTTACGTTCTGAATACTTCCGGACTTCCAAAAATTTATGTAAGCATTAAAATACTTTATTTTAGTGTTTGGTATGATAAATTCCATTCGTCGCTT
Source organism: Helianthus annuus (assembly GCF_002127325.2). Taxonomy (NCBI): domain Eukaryota; kingdom Viridiplantae; phylum Streptophyta; class Magnoliopsida; order Asterales; family Asteraceae; genus Helianthus; species Helianthus annuus. The sequence continues at coordinate 116,750,165 of NC_035436.2, forward strand.
AATTTGGATCGTTTTTGCGTTCGTTACGACTCCCGTCGTAATTAAGCGAATAACGCAACCGTACGACCAAACGAACCGACATCCGTGACGTCTTTGAGCATATTTTAAGTTCCCTATACTTTAATATCATTTTAGAGCCTTGAAATGAGGTTAAAGGGGTTTAAAAATGCCAAAAAAAAAATCAAGTTTTACAAGTGTAGGGACCATTTTTGAAATTTCTGGCAGATTCAATGAACCTAGTCCATTTTGAAGTGTTAATGGTTTTCACCCATGGTTTTGCAAAACCATGGGATGGTATTCAATGAACATAGTCCACATTAGGGGCTCCCATGGTTTTTGAAAACCATGTGCCCACATGTAAGGTCTAGATCAAATCACGTTTTTCGACGAACGATCTTAACGGTTCAAGGAAATCTATAAATACCCCTCACCCATTTCATTCTTCCTCACATTTGAATCTGATTCTACGCTCTCTAAGTGGAAGTATATGGTTCCTACCTGAGAGTGAATCGGGTTCGAATCTTGCGGGGACCTTCTGTAAGTATTCTTTCGCGTTTTTCATTCGTTTTAGCGTTAAAGTCAAACTGCGTTTGACTTTCTGCATTAACCAGTTTATGGTCAATGCGAAGTTCATTTGACTTTCTGCATTAACCAGTTTAAAGTCAAACTGCGTTTGACTTTCTGCGTTAAAGTCAAACTGCTTGATTACCACGTTATCTAGGCTCAGTGACGAGTCGTAGTTTCGGCCAAAATGCGTTTTCTCGCGTATTTTGTAACCAAACTACTCTAGGGTGTTAAAACCGTTTGTTTTAATACCAAACCTGTTTTCTAACTTTACTAAACATGTTCTAGCATGTTTAGCTCGTCGCTTTTAGATTTGTGCTTGTTTAGGGTCGTAAAGGTAAGCGATCTAATCAATCGCTTATGCTTACGAACCCGATCCATTGGTCGATCTTTAGGATCCGACCAAACACATTAGGTGACCATAGTTGTATAGGGAATAACCTTCCGAGGTTATACCTTATGGTCACGACGTTTAGTTAGTTATATGATAGGTAGTTTATATGCCTTAGGTAAATTACCAAAATGCCCTTTTTACGCATAAATTCATTTTAAGTCTATGTAACGCAATTTTTGACATCTAAACTGATTTAACAACAATATTAAACATGTTAAGGCATATCTTGTTTGTCATAGGACTAGTTAGGCATTCCAAACGCGTTTTACGCAAACGACGCGTTAAAGTGGCGTAAGCTACCTAAACGGGTCGTAATGGGTCAAAAGCACTTAGGATAGGTTTCGTTTTAGTACGTAGGCTTTGTTAAACCATATTACATAAGTACCCATACTTATTTGGTTTACGAACCCTTGTACTACCCGATCCTCCGATAGGTCCGTTTATTAATGTAGATACCTATATAGGTGTCGTTTGATTCCGTGATCTTCTAGCTTTGCTTGGTGGTTATCCTAAGACTTCTAAGCACCCTCAGGTGAGTACATAGACCCCTCTTTTACTGTTTTTCAAATATTTTGGGGTGAAACACATGTGCCTACTTGTTACTTTCATGATTTCATGCTTTCATGCTTTTATATCATATACTTGCTATGTTCATTAGTACACTATTAGTACATGATTTCATTATGTTTTTGCTATGTATGCCCATTGTGTGCATACTTAGTACATCGTTTTACATAACATTTCATGCTATGTATGTTCATCATACTTAGTACATTTTACATCACATGCTATGTATGCCCATTGTGTGCATACTTAGTACATCGTTTTACATAACATTTCATGCTATGTATGTTCATCATACTTAGTACATCGTTTTACAAGACATCTTATACTTGGTATCATGCTATGTATGTCCATCCGTCGCATACTTAGTACATTGTTTGTGCATTCTTACCTATGGTTTGGTTGTTACATATTTCACTTGCCATACATGACATTTTGTTTACACAATACTTGATTGACATTTGACAACGGTTTAGACATGGGCAAGTTACATTGGTGGTTTATGTGGGTAAGTGATTTGAGTAACGAGACTTGTGTAATGTGATACAAGCATGGTGGATACGCCGCTGGTACTTCCTATATATAAGTGCTTGTATTATATTACATGGCGTAGCGTTATTTAAATCATTCATTTGGATTTATACATTTTTACACAAATAACATATTTTTCACAAGACATTGTTTTACAAAACAGTTTGTTTTATACAAACTCATTTTTACTTGGATATTCATTTATTCTTACATCATTCTTTTAACTATACATATCTATCATCGATTTTCAAACGTTTTATAAAAGCAAACACTTAAACTGGATTCATGACAAGTTTTTGGTTAAACATTTTCTTAAACCTAAGTCATGGATCCTATTTTTCATAAAACCTATGTACTCGCCGGCATTTTTATGCTGACGTTTTTCACATGTGTTTCAGGTACAATAGTTGATGATATTTGATGATGATATTGATGCATGCTCACATAGGATTGGACGAGACCTTAGTGTCATTAAAAGATGCAAGACCAGTTAATTTTTGTTATGTTTCTTTATTGTTAAGACATTGTAACTCATTTAATTCAATAAAACGAAATTTGTTTAATCCATGGTTGTGAAACAATGATTCTGTTACAACACTCCCCGACGTTTCCGCCACGTTTTGTTGTTTTACGTGGTCGGGGTGTGATAGAAAAGTTGGTATCAGAGCCAATGGTTATAGAGAATTAGGTTATTAGTAATGCTTTGACCTAGACTATAACCTTCCTAGGACCCTAACGCGAGTTTCTTGCGTTTAGTCATAAAACAATACCGTCACTTATCCTTAGGTGACAACCACAACAAGAACATAAATTTGATCTGCTTTGAAAACTAATCATCTGTTCTAGGATGATTGATTACTAGGTTTTGAACCCTTTGTTATAAGGTTTCGAACCCTTTAAGTTTTCAAAATTTCGTCAAAGTTTGGGTCTAAATAATGTGAACACGTGCAAACTGGAAGAGTGGGTGCCTGTACCCTGAGTTTTCTGTCTAAGGCTAGAGTGTTCGTACAAATCCGCAGTATCGGACCAGTCACTCTTACCTGGGAACTCTTGGGGTGAGTGTCCACTTATAGGCGAGCATGTCTTCGCGATACATTATATTGACCCGCTTACTTTGATTAGTCACTATCTCATTTGTTTGCCTTTGGTAACAAACAAATGGTCACAATCTTCATGCGTTGTCATTCTGTTTTGACTATCTTTTGCTTGTTTCCTCCTATGCCTTCCATTGTCTTCAAGATGCCTTTTCATCGCAACAATACTCAAATGTCTAAACCTGGTGCTGCAATTACCCAGCGAATAGGCGTCATACTCAAGAGGACCGTTGATTTAACTACCACCATGACTCGCCTCAGGGATGAAGCTGTATAAGGGAACTGCTCCTTGGTGCAATCAATGCCACCGTCATCATCCGAATCAAATACCCTGTTTTAAGTGTACCCACAGTGGACGATGGGGACATTTTGTTAACATGTGCCACTTTGCAATCCAAAGCAAAGCTGTTACAATCTTGCTGCTGCTTAACCTTTAATTTCTGCTTCATATGTCGCCTTGGCATATCTAGCGCCTCAACCTCATGAACTTTCTACCTTGTGTATCGACGTAAGCACGCCTAGTGCAGGGTGTCGGAACACCTCTCGTTACACAAACTCCAAAATCCATATAGGATCTTTCTATCCTCATAATTAGATCCTTGTGGGTGAGTAACATTCATCGGAGTCCTTAATTAAATTCTCAGTATGATTCAATACGTACATTACAATTCAATAAGGACAAAGCCGAATTCCTATTAAGATTTTTCTATCTTCATAGATAGATTCTTGAAAATGATTAAAGTGCCAAATGAAATCCACGGATTGGATTCCTGGTGTACTTTAAGTATCCGCATCCAAAGATAACAAATTAATAACTGAGTTAAGCAACTATGTGATTATGTGCTTATGTGTTCCCTTTTATGCTTTTGGTGTAATCCAAGTTTTTGTTATCCAAATCCTCGTAGAATCGTCCATATCATTCGTATAAGGGATTCATAGTAGGATATCCAAAGGTACTATATTAAATCCTCAATGGGCTTTTACGTAATAGTAAAGACCCTTGGATTATATTGTACTATTCCATAATTAGACCCCTTGAGTGGTCTAGTTAAACAGATTGATCCAAAAATCTAGTTAGGAAAATCATGTGATGATATAGCTGAAAGGACTCCTTGGTGGCCTAGTTAAAAAGATCACCTGTCGATCTAATTAAAAGGACCCTATGGTAGTCTAGTCACCCTCATCACAAGTTTGATATTCTTCCCCAAAACATTACAAAACAAACTGTGCGGAGTGTGCAAGGAATTACGTAATTATGGATGCATACATAATTATGGAATTTAGTGCACAGAAACCACAGCAAGTTTTTTCGTGTATCTAGAGTTAACCCTGTTCATTTTCGTATCTGAAGAAATTGTGGAAAATGACTCATTCCGTTCATTTTTGTATTTGAAGAAGTTGTGGAAAATGACTCATTCCGTTCATTTTCGTATCTGAAGAAATTGTAGAAAATGACTCATTCCGTTCATTTTCGTTTCTGAAGAAATTATGGAAAATGACTCATTCCGTTCATTTTCGTTTCTGAAGAAATCGTAGAAAATGACTCATTCCGTTCACTTTCGTTTCTGAAGAAATTATGGAAAATGACTCATTCTGTTCATTTTCGTTTCTGAAGAATACCCATTAAGGAAAATGACTCATTCCATGCATTTTCGTTTCTAAAGGATACCCATTAAGGAAAATGACTCATTCCGTGCATTTTCGTTTCTAAAGGATACCCATTAAGGAAAATTACTCATTCCGTGCATTTTCGTTTCTAAAGGATACCCATTAAGGAAAATGACTCATTCCGTGCATTTTCGTTTCTAAAGGATATCCATTAAGGAAAATGACTCATTCCATGCATTTTCGTTTCTAAAGGATACCCATTAAGGAAAATGACTCATTCCGTGCATTTTCGTTTCTAAAGGATACCCATTAAGGAAAATGACTCATTCTGTGCATTTTTCGTTTCTGAAAATTTTCCCTTGAAGGGAAATGAATATCCCTGATCTTTCCTTCATTTCCATTTCTGAAGAGTCTCCGTTAAGGAAATGACATGATATTGCCTTGCATATCTTCGGTGGCTTTTTGACACAAAGTCACAGATAGACTCCTACGAATAAATTTCGGGACGAAATTTCCTAAAGTAGGGGAGACTGTGACACCTGTGTCACCACCACCATCAAACAAATACCAAGCCAATGAAATATTGTATTTCATACTTGGGATTTGTATAAATATGTGTATCTTTTGCACGTATCAATTCTTGTTCGATTTCGGGCTTTAAATCGCTTTCTGGAAGGTTATACGCGATCTGATGCGTAAATATAACCAGTTTAATGCAACAAACACTCCGGAACAGTGAAATAGGCTTAACATACCTTAAATAACCATTACATAACTTAGAAATAAGTTTTGGATGGTTTGGTATGCCGAAATCAAGTTTATTCGCTTACAGGGACTAAATTCGACAAACTGCGAAAGTATGTCAATTTGTACTGTAACAGACCTTCCGGAACTTGATCATAAGTTAAGTATGCCCTAAATATTCTTTACATAGCTTAGAAATAGGCTTTGAGGTGTTTGGTGCGCAAAAATAAACTTTATGCTCATTCAGGGACTAAAAGCGTCAAAAAGTGCATAAGTTTGCATTTTCGCGCATATTTTACGTTTTGAATACTTCCAGACTTTCAAAAATTTATGTAAGCATTAAAATATTTTATTTTAGTGTTTGGTATGATAAATTCCATTCGTCGCTTAATTTGGATCGTTTTTGCGTTCGTTACGACTCCCGTCGTAATTAAGCGAATAACGCAACCGTACGACCAAACGAACCGACATCCGTGATGTCTTTGAGTATATTTTAAGTTCCCTATACTTTAATATCATTTTAGAGCCTTGAAATGAGGTTAAAGGGGTTTAAAAATGCCAAAAAAAAAATCAAGTTTTACAAGTGTAGGGACCATTTTTGAAATTTCTGGCAGATTCAATGAACCTAGTCCATTTTGAAGTGTTAATGGTTTTCACCCATGGTTTTGCAAAACCATGGGATGGTATTCAATGAACATAGTCCACATTAGGGGCTCCCATGGTTTTTGAAAACCATGTGCCCACATGTAAGGTCTAGATCAAATCACGTTTTTCGACGAACAATCTTAACGGTTCAAGGAAATCTATAAATACCCCTCACCCATTTCATTCTTCCTCACATTTGAATCTGATTCTACACTCTCTAAGTGGAAGTATATGCTTCCTACCTGAGAGTGAATCGGGTTCGAATCTTGCGGGGACCTTCTGTAAGTATTCTTTCGCGTTTTTCATTCGTTTTAGCGTTAAAGTCAAACTGCGTTTGACTTTCTGCATTAACCAGTTTATGGTCAATGCGAAGTTCATTTGAACTTCATAACGTGAGCATAATCACGATGGTTATAGTCCCTAGTAACTATACCTACTGATTACCACGTTATCTAGGCTCAGTGACGAGTCGTAGTTTTGGCCAAAATGCGTTTTCTCGCGTATTTTGTAACCAAACTACTCTAGGGTATTAAAACCGTTTGTTTTAGTACCAAACCTGTTTTCTAACTTTACTAAACGTGTTCTAGCATGTTTAGCTCGTCGCTTTTAGATTTGTGCTTGTTTAGGGTCGTAAAGGTAAGCGATCTAATCAATCGCTTATGCTTACGAACCCGACCCATTGGTCGATCTTTAGGATCCGACCAAACACATTAGGTGACCATAGTTGTATAGGGAATAACCTTCTGAGGTTATACCTTATGGTCACGACGTTTAGTTAGTTATATGATAGGTAGTTTATATGCCTTAGGTAAATTACCAAAATGCCCTTTTTACGCATAAATTCATTTTAAGTCTATGTAACGAAATTTTTGACATCTAAACTGATTTAACAACAATATTAAACATGTTAAGGCATATCTTGCTTGTCATAGGACTAGTTAGGCATTCCAAACGCGTTTTACGCAAACGACGCGTTAAAGTGGCGTAAGCTACCTAAACGGGTCGTAATGGGTCAAAAGCACTTAGGATAGGTTTCGTTTTAGTACGTAGGCTTTGTTAAACCATATTACATAAGTTCCCATACTTATTTGGTTTACGAACCCTTGTACTACCCGATCCTCCGATAGGTCCGTTTATTAATGTAGATACCTATATAGGTGTCGTTTGATTCCGTGATCTTCTAGCTTTGCTTGGTGGTTATCCTAAGACTTCTAAGCACCCTCAGGTGAGTACATAGACCCCTCTTTTACTGTTTTTCAAACATTTTGGGGTGAAACACATGTGCCTACTTGTTACTTTCATGATTTCATGCTTTTATATCATATACTTGCTATGTTCATTAGTACACTATTAGTACATGATTTCATTATGTTTTTGCTATGTATGCCCATTGTGTGCATACTTAGTACATCGTTTTACATACCATTTCATGCTATGTATGTTCATCATACTTAGTACATTTTACATCACATGCTATGTATGCCCATTGTGTGCATACTTAGTACATCGTTTTACATAACATTTCATGCTATGTATGTTCATCATACTTAGTACATCGTTTTACAAGACATCTTATACTTGGTATCATGCTATGTATGTCCATCCGTCGCATACTTAGTACATTGTTTGTGCATTCTTACCTATGGTTTGGTTGTTACATATTTCACTTGCCATACATGACATTTTGTTTACACAATACTTGATTTACATTTGACAACGGTTTAGACATGGGCAATTTACATTGGTGGTTTATGTGGGTAAGTGATTTGAGTAACGAGACGTGTGTAATGTGATACAAGCATGGTGGATACGCCGCTGGTACTTCCTATATATAAGTGCTTGTATTATATTACATGGCGTAGCGTTATTTAAATCATTCATTTGGATTTATACATTTTTACACAAATAACATATTTTTCACAAGACATTGTTTTACAAAACAGTTTGTTTTATACAAACTCATTTTTACTTGGTTATTCATTTAATCTTACATCATTCTTTTAACTATACATATCTATCATCGATTTTCAAACGTTTTATAAAAGCAAACACTTAAACTAGATTCATGACAAGTTTTTGGTTAAACATTTTCTTAAACCTAAGTCATGGATCCTAATTTTCATAAAACCTATGTACTCGCCGGCATTTTTATGCTGACGTATTTTCACATGTGTTTCAGGTACAATAGTTGATGATATTTGATGATGATATTGATGCATGCTCACATAGGATTGGACGAGACCTTAGTGACATTAAAAGATGCAAGACCAGATAATTTTTGTAATGTTTCTTTATTGTTAAGACATTGTAACTCATTTAATTCAATAAAACGAAATTTGTTTAATCCATGGTTGTGAAACAATGATTCTGTTACAACACTCCCCGACATTTCCACCACGTTTTGTTGTTTTACGTGGTCGGGGTGTGACATTTTACTTCTTTTACGACGTGAGAGAGTTTACTGGAGCGTACGGCTTTCTCGATTTCTTGTTTTAATGCCCAACATTCGTCAGTTGTGCGCCTTTTGTCTCTATGATACTTACAGTATTTCTTGGAGTGCTTGTCGGACGTAGGGTGTTGCTTCGGGGGAACAGGGAATCGAGTAGCTTCGGTACTGAGGATCTCGCTCGGTGACTTCGATAGTTCGGAGAAAGTATTAAACCGTACATGACTTGTTCAGAAACTGCTCCGATCAGGCTTTTGGTACGGATTCCGGTGTCGATTCCTGCTACTGTATCTGTCTTTTGGCGGTGTTGTGTTCCGTCTCCATGACGAGGTTCGAGCTTTGGCATTTTTGGCTGCTGTTTCGTTCGGTTACCCGCAGGCGCTCTTTCCTCGGACAAAGGCTCGAGCTCGTTCCATAAGTACTTCCATGGTTTTCGGTAGATCTTCGTGGAGCTTTTCTACTAGTTGATTATTACGTACTCCATGACAAAACCCGGAGACGCGTAGCTGATCGACCGCCCCACTGGTCTGCATGCTCTCCCTATTGAATCGATCAAGGAAATCTTCCACCGACTCACCATCACGACGCTTTATATGGTGAACTTCGGTGACATCCTTTGAGTAACGTCGTTGCTGGCAAAAGTTTTGCAGGAACATTCGTCGAAAGTCTTCGAAGTGGTTGATCGATCCTTCTAGCAATCCATCAAACCATACTCGCGTCGAACCGGTGAGCATTTGAGCACACATGTGGCACCATGCTGGCATGGGCCACTGTTCAACTTTTGCAGCTCCAGCAAATGCAAACATATGGTCGTCCGTTTGGACGTTCCGTCATAGTATTTTAACGTCGGCGACATTTTAAGCTTGGCTAGGAGCGGAGCATTTGCGATCCTCGGTGTGAACTTTGACTGAGAAGTCATTGAAGTTGGTTGATACGGTATAATTAACTCCTGATCCTGGGGTTTAAACTCAGAGATCCCTGGCGAAATAGGTTATACAGACCCTTATTAATTGGAGAGTTTACAGGAGCAAATCCTTGTGAGACACATGTTGAAATGGGAGTGGAGATTATAGGACTTACCATTGATCCAGAGGAGAAAATTCCCGTAGAGGTAGGATTGGATCCTAGGTAAACATTTCCAAATAAGTTTGCTCGGAGATTCTGCAACATCTCACCACGTTGCTGCTGCTTTAGTTGTCTTAGGAGATCCACATTTCGAAGCAAAAATGCGTTATCGAACTCAGGTAAAGTCGTAGAGGCTGGAGCAGTGACTGGGGTGGAAATTACAGAACTCATGGTCAGTGTTGGTGCAGTCATCTGTCGACTACGTCTTAATATCGAGTATCGGTCTCGTTGCGGATCTGGTCAGACATGACATCACATGTGACATCATCTTGATGACATCACATGTGATGTCATCACATGTCTAAACATTCAAAGCATTAAACGACAAAGCATGTTGGCCCTTTGTGTTGATTGGACCAAGTGAAAGGTCCAATAAGATGCAATTATGAAAGGTCCAATCGTATGCTTGCATTCAAAGGTCAAATGACAAAAGTTCATATAAGACAAAAGGAATCAAGATGAACCGCTTATATGGAACTTGTCAGATCGCTTTTGTGAACTTGTGGGAATCGCTTTTATGGAATTTTGTATGGATCGCTTACGTAGATTGTCATATGAGAGATTCCAATATAGTATAAATAGGTTGTTTGCTCATTTCATTTGGAACGGTTTTTCAGATCAGGTACCGAGGTATTGCCGGTTTTCCTTGTGAATGTAAACGTTGTAAAATCAATATACAAGAGGTTTAAAGTGTGAATCTAGCTGTGTACGCATCCGTTTCTTTGTTTCCGCCTCTGAAACGGAGTTGAGCTCTTCCGAACGACTCGTTTAGGTCGAAATCCGATCCTACAATTGGTATCAGAGCCAAGGAGGAGGAGATCTCGCATATACAGCTCGTTTTCATCACTTTTTCTGCTTCTACACCTTTCTTTTTCAAAAAAACGAAACTTTTTACGGTCAAAATCGCTTCAAATTTTCACAGTGTGTACGTAATCATGAATTAACAAAACCTGGAAATTTTCAGAACCTAAATCGGCCTAAAATTGGTTCAAACTGAGTTTTTGCTTGCATTCGGTTCGTGTTTCGCTGACATCATCCAGGACCGCTCGAAAAATAAGTCAGGACCGCTCCAAATTATTGATTGTGGGTCGCTCATTTGGTGAAATCTTGAACCGCTTTTGTGTCAAAAGTAATATCGAGGACCGCTTATTAGACAATCTGTGAACCGCTCTTATGACATGTTATAATGTGGACCGCTTTTTATACAAGTCGTGGCTCGTTTTTTTTACAGCTCATAAATGATCATCGTTTATAATTCACGTGATATTGCATTGAATTGTGTGTATCAATTGAAAATGTGTAAACTCTAAAAGTTGTCGGATTCATTAACAAAAAGTCAAAGTGCACCGCCCCACTCACATTTTCTTGCCCAATCAATATCATTTGTCAACCTATGTGAATTGTTTTAGTCAAGGTAGTTGGTCCAATCAAACAGAAGTGCCGTCCCATTTTGCTTTGATTGGCAAATCATATCCACACCGCCCCATTATAAAACTGTCATTCATTTAACAATTGAACTGCCATTAATCTTCGACCAAATCACTGATAGGTGCCGTTTTGTTTTAAAAAATAAACAATCACATTGCACCGCCCATTAGATTTTGAAGGCCCTATCATTTGATTCTGATGATTGTTTTGATATAAAGGTTTGGTAAACTCAGAAGTGTTAGATTATTATTGACATTTGAATTTTTGATCCGGGTCACATTCCAAGCTCAAAGCATTGTGTTTGTTCAAGCTCAAAGCTTATTAGTTCAAAAGAAGAGGGTCGTGTGGTTTTGCCGGGTCATAGCTTTTCGTATTTCCCAAAGCATCATCTGAGTTTTGAAACATGGCTGAAAAATTTTACAATGCTCTTGCTACACCGGTTGATACAGTTTCAGCTGAGTTATTGAAGAAATCATTTGATACGTTTGTGGCTTTTGAAGATGAAACAACAATGCAGACAATTGATAGATATTGTCATCTGGTATTGGAAATGGATAGATTGAACATTAAGAAAGAGGATGATGAGTGGATCGATAAGCTAGCTGAGGCTTTACCCCAACAGAAGTGGGGAACTTATCTGTTGATTGTAAAACAAATGAGGAAGTCTCAAGTTATGAATCTGGCACAGTTTATTCAGAAAATTGAAGAGCATGAGTTGGATATCCAGAAAAAAGCAAAAGTTGAAGAAAGTTCAACAAAGAAAGCTGAAGGACAGAAAACTGAAAAAGAATCTGTGAAGAATGACTCTTCAAGTTCTGCATCAGTGTGTTTCAAATGTGACAACTTGAAGACCGACAATGACAAACTTGTCAAAGATGCGGAAAGTTCGGCATTGGAGATCAAGAAGTTGAGAAATGAGAAACAGACTGATGATAAACAGATTCGTATTCTGAAGGAAAATAGTGAGAAGTTGAAAATTGAAAATGACAAACTGTTGGATGGTTTGAACAGTTTGACATTTGAAAACAAGAATTTAAAGGAAAATGTAAAAATTTTTGAAAACAAACAGAAATCATCAGAAAATGAAGATTTCTGGATAAAATTGGAGAACAAAAATCTAAAAGCTAATGAAGTGAAACTTCAAGAACAGATAAATGTTTTGGAAAATGAAAAATCTGTTCTTGAAAATTTGAAAAATGAGAATGAAAAATCTATCAAGTCTCATCTTGAAAAAATCTATCGGCTTGAAAGTGAAGCTGAGAATTCAAGAGTCAAGATCGAAGAACTTGAAAAGAAGTTGATCGGTTTTGTGACTTCATCTGACAAGTTGAATATTCCTTGTCCAAAACCAATCAACTCTGTTCCAATAAGTGACAATGTCACAAACTTTGACACTGTCAAAGTTGAAGATTGTGATGAGACACCTGATGATGAAAATGTTAAAAAAGAAAAACAAAAATTGTTTTTAAATTTAAAAGAAAAATTTCAGAAAACTGTTCTACAATCGACTGAAAAAGGTGAATGTTCTAAACAGAAACCTTTGAAGAAGAAAGTGGAACAGAAACAAAAAGAAAATAAAAGCTCATCAGATCGATCATCCAATCGAAATCAAAAACCACAAAAATTGAAAAATGAAAACTCAAAAAATGTTGGTAATAAGTGGTGCAGGTTGGACCACAGTGCGTCAAAGCCAAATCCAGTAAATTGGAGGAGAGAATATCACCAGGCCAAACAATGTTACGACTTAAATGTTTGGTACAACGATGGTGATAGGTACGATAACAGGGTATGCTACAGCTGCGGCTATCAGGGGCATATTGCTGTTAACTGCCGGTATTGGAGGTATGAGACCAGAAGGTGCTTTAATTGCAATATCAAAGGTCACATTGCCAGAGATTGCCCGAAGAGATCAAGTGAAAGATTGAGGGCTAAGTCTCAGAAATTGGCAAAAATTCCAGTCAAAGTCAAGCCCCAGGAACAGAAGGTTCTGAAACCTAAAGTTCAAGAACAGAAAATTCAAGAAAAGAAAGTCAAGCTTTCACAGGGGCAGAAAGACAGACTGAGGAAGAAAAGGAAGAAGGCGAGAGAGTATCTCGAGAAGATTTTGTCCTCGGGTTCACGGGATAAACAGAATAAAAGTTCTGATGAATCGACTCCTTCAGTTGCAAAAACAAGCAAGACGAATTCATCAGATACAAATCTGAGGACAGAACAGAGAGGGAAGAAGAAGGAAAAGGTCGGCGATGAATCTGACAGATCAAAGTCGGACAAGCCACCTGCAGGCAATGATTCTGGTATGGTAAAACCAGAGGAGCCATTGGTTGAGGTAAAAGTTGAGAATTCTAGTTTAGCAATGGATGATGCAAATTTTCCACCATTGTTGAGCAAGAATTCAAAATCACCCGAGGTCAGTCAGGCTTGGGTGAAATTGTTTAAATAGAAAAACTTGACATGCCGGAGATCCCAAGTTGGTAATCGTGGATCAGGAATCGGCATCTTTCTAGTGTTTGAAAAGTTTGTTTGAAAGATTTTGAATAGTGTTTGAATGTTTACAGGTGAGAGGACTACGCCGGAGCTTACAGGTTGGTAAGTGCGAAGCAGGAATCGGCATCCTGATTGGTAAAATGGTGATGTAGACGTAACATTCCTACAAGTGGTATTGTGTGCTTTTACAAGTGGTTATTTTTACAATTGGTTTAGAGATTGCTTGATTGCAAATGATAAATCAGGGACATTAAGTTGTACTTGATTTACTACATATGGGTAAAAGATAGACAAGATGATGAACCACATCCCCGAACTTAGTAATGATAAACCTACAAGTGGTTTTTAATCAACCAAACTTATTTTCCGGAAAAATCATTTTGATTAAAACAAACTTTAGTGTCTTGAAATCTAAATGAGAAAATAGTTTGTTGATAGGGGAGTTCTGATTGTTTATGCCAAGTGAATGGCGAATTGATGCGATTTGATATCGGTTGTCATGTTTTTGTAGAGTTTGTTTTAAATTTTCGTTAATGTGTTTGCAATTTAGGGGGAGTAAGAATTTTTTAGAGAAAATCCAAAAACATCAGAAAATTTGAAAAAGTCAAAAACATGATAAAATCAAAAATGAGTTTTTATTGCATAAAAGAGGAAATGATAGTACATCAGTGGACTATCACAACACGCTAAAGAATTGGAAAGTCAAAATGTGATAAACGATCTTACTGCGGATGTGTCAGTAGATTTTTGCACATTTAGTAAATTGAAACGAGATATAAACCTAAATCAAACTTGCTTGATTCGTGGGTAACTATTTTTGGATATATGGGTAACCCCCGAAATCTTGTTTGAAAGGTCCCGTATTCTGAGATACTAGGTCTTTTATACTCAGTGATATCTGGGGTATTATCCCGGGACTTCTGCTGTATGGAAGTACTGACCTAGTCCCCGGATAATACTTTCTGCAAATGCTTGAAAAAGCGCCGCCCTCAGCATGCTGATGAAACAATAAAATTGATAGTCGCTGCTGTTGAAATGCAAAAAGATCCTCTAAAGGGGACCCACCAAAAGTCGAGCCGTCATCTCTCTGCTGAACGGAAGTTCTGACCTGAGCTCTCACGGTTTCGCACCTAACCCCTTACAGATATCAGCTGTGGTATACTCACCTGTAAGACTGAATATTGGGATCTGGATACGGGAGTATATTCAAGTAGTGGGACACACGGATAAGTTTTAGTTTCTAAGACATTAATATCGTATCTCTGATCAGTTGAACTTTGTGTGAAAATTTAAGTGGACCAGTATACTGACAATCTAGGTAAATCGTTTAGAACTTAAAATGAAATGAAGCTTAACGGTGTTGATGATTTGTCTCACTAGCTGATATGATCCTCTTACACAAACTCACAAAAATATATGTTTGTAAATATTTTTCTTTACTGCATTTTAATTTTCTTATGTCAAAAATCCAAAAAGATTTTCAGTGTGTTTTAGCATAATTTTTTGAAAAATTCAAAAAGATTTTCGACAACTGATATTGAAAAGTTGATGTTCAAAATTCCGAGTGCTAAACATGATGAACAAATGGTTTGGGAGAGTGTGTTGGTTTTTGAGAACAAAAATGATATATATCTTGAAGTGGTTCTTCAAATTGTAAAATCATTCTGTGATTGTATAATTTCTGCGAATGATTCATTAGATATTTTCATATTATCATCAGGAGATTTATTTTTGGGTAGAGGATGTGCAGGTTTCAAAGAAATTGAAAACCAGGTTCCGATACCTGAAGTCTTTGTGATTACAACAAGCCAGACTTCGATCCCAGCATTTCGAAAGGGGGAGTCTGAAGACATCTAAGTAAAGATTGTGCGTGAAGAGTATGTTGATGATGATGAGAATAGAAGAGTAAGAGTTGAGGATGCTTGCACTGTAAGAAAGACTGAAGTCGTTGAAGACTCGACACTTAAGACTCGTCAACATCTGAGGGGGAGTCTGTTGGTGCAGTCATCTGTCGACTACGTCTTAATATCGAGTATCGGTCTCGTTGCGGATCTGGTCAGACATGACATCACATGTGACATCATCTTGATGACATCACATGTGATGTCATCACATGTCTAAACATTCAAAGCATTAAACGACAAAGCATGTTGGCCCTTTGTGTTGATTGGACCAAGTGAAAGGTCTAATAAGATGCAATTATGAAAGGTCCAATCGTATGCTTGCATTCAAAGGTCAAATGACAAAAGTTCATATAAGACAAAAGGAATCAAGATGAACCGCTTATATGGAACTTGTCAGATCGCTTTTGTGAACTTGTGGGAATCGCTTTTATGGAATTTTGTATGGATCGCTTACGTAGATTGTCATATGAGAGATTCCAATATAGTATAAATAGGTTGTTTGCTCATTTCATTTGGAACGGTTTTTCAGATCAGGTACCGAGGTATTGCCGGTTTTCCTTGTGAATGTAAACGTTGTAAAATCAATATACAAGAGGTTTAAAGGTTTCTTATTCTGAAATACTAGGTTCTTGTACTCAAATGATGTCTGGGGTATTATTCCGGGACTTCTGCTGAACGGTAGTTCTGACCTAGTCCCTGGCTAATACTTTCTTCATATGCTTGAAACATAGCATAAAGCCCTCAGCTGATTAGACAATAAAATTGATAATCAGTTGTTGTAGCTGAAAAGATCCTCTAAAGGGGACCCACTGCTAAGTCGAAGCTGATATCTCTCTGCTGAACGGAAGTTCTGACCTGAGATCCCTCAGTTCTCGCATTTTTCCCCTAATTTATATACAGATATCATTTGTAGTTATACTTACCTGTAAATCAGAATATTGAGATCTGGATACGGGAGTATATTCAAGAGGTGGGACACTCAAATAAGTTTAAGTGCTAATACATTAAATACGTATCTTGAATCAATTGAAAATTTGTGTAGAGGTTTAAGTGGACAACAATACTGACAATCAGAAGTAAATTTGTTTTTAACATTTGCTGATTAATCAAGATCAACGGTGTTGGTGATATGTCTCAAAAAACCGATATGATCCTCTTGCACAATCTCTCAAAAATAGTGTTCAGTTTTGTATTTCATTAAATTCAAAAATCCAAAAATATTGTGTTTTTGTTTGTATTTTGAAAACTTCAAAAAGATTTTCGACAACAGAGTGTGAAGAACTGATTTTCAACATTTCAAGTGTAAAACATGTTGAACTTGTGGTTTGGGAGAGAGTGTGAAATTGTGAAGATTTGAAATGCAAAATTGGTTCATTAACTTGATGACTAAGTTGAATGGTAACCTACAGTTTGATCTTCATAATTTTTCTTATATGATTTGCTGATTCATTAAGTTGAACTTCAAATTATATTAGTTTGTGATAGTGTGTTTGAGTTTTGCAGGTTTCTGATCCTGTTGTTACGGATAGCCAGGAGACTCATTAGAACCAGAGAAGAGCTTAAACAGAGAAAGTCAGGAGTTGATTTCAATGGTGATAACGATTTCCAGACAGAGATCCCAGCATGATGATAGGGGGAGTCTGACGAAAGTTAGAGCCAGAGAAAGATCCAGGCATATGATTCCAGGCAGAGTTCCTGAAGAAGATCGAACAAGATTGAGGTGCTGTGAATGATTGAAGACTCTCACTGAAGATTCCGTCAACATTCAAGGGGGAGTTTGTTAGTGCAGTTGTCTGTCGACTACATCTTTGTTCGAGTCTTAGAGAGAGAGAAAGACAAGTTGTTACGAGTTTCACTACGAGATTGACTACGGCAATATCCAAGGGGGAGATTGTTGATGCATATTTTGTCTATCGCCTTCGTCAATCCGAGTCATAGTGAAAAGCCGGAAGAAATCAAGCGTATTATGTCATATTTAGTTAGAAATGGCAAGGTGGCAAACTTGTAATTAGTGTGAACTTTCATTTAGTTGCCTTGACCATATAAATAGGAGTTATGTCATGATTTTAGATAGAGACTTTTGGAAGAGTTCTTGATAGAGATTTTGGAGAAGATTTGGAGAAGACTTGGAGGAGACTTTCTAGAGAGAGAAAGTAGAGAGAGAAAGTTGTAGATACGTGATTCTTGTATTGATCTTGTCAAATTCAGCAATGGAATCACATTAAAAGTACGTTATCGTGTGTTCGGTCACGTTCGTTCACGGATTCCGCACGTGAAACGTTCGTTACGCAATCGAACGGTGCCAAAACCGGTCCTACAGTCAGAGGGGCAACTACTGAGTTATGAGAAATAGTGGTATCCGCAGGGGTAGTGGAGGCAGTTACTGTGGATGTGGTGCTTCCTGTGTAACATTTGTGCTCAAAATCATTATGAACAGTTCAATTATCAATAAAACAATGTTATTTGATCCCAATGTTTGTTTGGTTGTGTTTTACATTTTTCATGTTTTGACTTTTGTTCAATTTCAAACTCTACATCGCTTTCTGGAGAATCATACGCAAACTAGTGCGTAAACGTACTCAGTTTAATGCGACAAATACTCTGGAACATCAACATATACTCAACATACCTTAAATAACCTTTACATAACTTAGAAATAAGTTTTGAAGGCTTTGGTATGGCAAAAACAAGTTAATTCGCTTACAGGGACTAAACTTGACAAACTGCGAAAGTATGCCAATTTGAACTGTAACGAACATTCTGGAACATGTCCATAAGTTAAACATACCATAAATATCCTTTACATAGCTTAGAAATAGGCTTTGAGGGGTTTGGTATGCTAAAATAAACTTTTGGATCATTCAGGGACTAAAAGTGTCAAAAAGTGCACAAGTTTGCACTTTCGCGCATAACTTACGTTCTGAATACATCCAGACATCCAAAAATTTATGTAAGCATCCTTATATTATGCCTTAGTGTTTGACATGAGAAAAATCCATTCATCGCGCAATTTGGATCATTTTTCGCGCTTATGCGCATTCCGTCGTAATTAAGCGAACATCGCAACCGTACGGCCAAACGAACCGACATCCGGGATATTTCCAAGCATATTTCATGTTCCCTATGTCTTAACATCATTTTGGAGCTTGAAATTGGGTTTGACGGGTGTTAGAAGTGCCGTTACGCAACGAAACATGTGCAGGGACCATTTCTGCAAATTGTGCAGAAATAAGGGCTAGGCGTGACGCGACGGGTCTAGGCGTCACGCGAGGCCCCTTCTGGACCAGATTCAATGTTTAAACAGCTTGTAACAGCCCTTCAACTCTCCAAAGGCCAATGCCACTTGTCAAAACCCTATGGTGGGGGCAAAATGAGCCACCACAACATTTCGACAAGTGTACGGGTTAGATCGTGGCACGTTATTCAGGAAACGATCCTAACAGCTTTGCTTTTCCTATAAATACCCCCCCCCCTTTTGCTAAAAACTCACACAATCTGATCTAAAAGCTCTAAGTTGGAACCTGTGTTTCATACCTGAGCCATTTTGATCTAGATTAGCATTCGGGGACCCTTCGTAAGTGTTCTTTCGTTCTTTTAATCGCTTTCTAGTGCTAAAGTCAAACTTTGTTTGACTTTCTGCGTTGACCAGCCTATGGTCAACACGAAGTTCATGGAACTTCATAACGTGAGCGTGATCACGATGGTTATAGTCCATGGCGACTATGCCTACTGATTACCACGTTATCTAGGCTCAGTGACGAGTCGTAGTTTCGACCAAAATGCGCATTCTTGCGTATTTTGTAACCAAACTACTCGTGAGCATCAAAGCCGTTTGTTTTGATGCCAAACCTGTTTTCTAAACTTAGTTAAGCATGTTCTAACATGCTTAGCTCGTCACTTTTAGTATAGTGCTTATATAGGGTCGTAAGGTAAGCGATCTAAACCATCGCTTATACTTTTGAACCCGACCCATTTGGTCGATTATTAGGATCCGACCAAACACATTAGGTGACCATAGCTGTAACCTTCCGAGGTTATACCTTGTGGTCACGATGTTAGGCGTTCCAAACGCGTTATACGCGAACGACGCGTTAAGGTAGCATAAGCTACCTAAACGGGTCGTAATTGTCACACCCTGGCTTTGCGGAAGCGTGGTTAATTTGGTGTGACTTCTTAATACCATAGCTTAATCATAACAAAGCTATATGAATTAAAAACATGCAAGATCATCCATTAAATTTTAAAAACCAAATACAGTACCATTGTCTTAACGGGAAAACACCCTAACAACCAGAACATTGTTCAACAAACAAACAAAACATAAATATGGTTTAAGAACTGTGACTTGTCCAGGAAAGAGTCACATTCCCTAAACCCCGGATGACCTCGGAAACTAGTGCAGCGGGAAAACGTGCCATACCGTGCCAGATCCTTTAATTCCCTGAAATACATGTAAGTTGAAAAATCAACAATAATGTTGAGCGAGTTCATGCGAAAGTGAGTAAATAAACCTTTATATTTATCAAAATCCTGGTATGTAGCAAATAAGGAAAAAGAGATCACCAGTGGTTTGCAAGGCCATTGATACGTGTGAAGTGCAAATAGGAAGACTCAAACCTTGCGATTTTGCGTCGGGGCACAAAGTCACCCCGAGATCCGTACTGTTGGACCTGGGGTTGGGCTCGCTACACCCAGATAGATCTACCGCTTACGTCCCTCGGTCCTATAATGAGGATTAATGGCCTCCAGTTCCCGCCTACCCACTCACATGATCTAAGTAGTAACCCTCCTTACGCTAACCATACCATGTAAAAAGTATTCATAATTATAGTAACATGTATTTCACCTCCGCAGTTTAGAAAACTGAAAACAGTTAAGAGAAAAGGGGGACATGAACTCACAGTCGGTGCGTCTCTACCAAGTACTCCAAATCAGGCAGCTGTGCAACGACCTACATGTGCTAATTCTATTAGACGGACGGCCGTGCCTTAGCTTTATAGTTTAAGTTTTTGGGAAATAGTTAGACAACTATTCCGTGTTTACTTTTCGTATATACTTGGTAGTTAATCTCCTTCCCAAGGATGGGGGATTTAATACATGTGCGTTCAAATTATATCATTAAGTCTCACTTAATATATACTTATTTCTAATTCCAAAATATAAATATTTTTCTCAAAAATATTATATTTTCATTTCACATAATTTTCCCCAAAAATAATACGTCGATAAAATACGCGTTCATAAATATTTCCGTATAATGCGTAAGTTACGTTTTATCATTCGAGTGGTAATAAATATTACCATTGTAACTTATATAGTTATTGTAGAGGCGTTCGTATTATTTTGGATCTGTTAACGTTCGAAAATATTATTTTTACTCTAAAAATAATATTTGTGTATTTTTCACAAAATAATCATAAACAATGTTGTGAAAATAAATACTTACCAAATATATATTTATCACGTTTAGTTTTGTGAAAATCCCACCTCCGATATTTTGTAAATAAAGTCATGGCGAAATTTATATTTCGAAAACATGTCAAAATAATTCTAACACTTGTAGTGTAAATAATTTTAAGTGTTAGGTTTTTAGAAAAAATTTCGCCAGAGTTTCCTCTGTAACTGGAGGTGGCCACGCTTTCAAGCGTATCATTTTCTTTTACTAAATCAATTTCAACAACTTCTTTATTCAATCAAACAATTTCCGACACATCAAACTAGTCGACAAGTATGTAAATCGCATAAATCACATGAACTTGTAGTTTTTCCGAAACTATAGTGTAAATCCCATTATATTTTGGGGATCTTTTTATAAAGTAATTTGATCTCGTAAAAACTTCGTTTTTAATGTAAATCCGTCTTTACAACTTCCCGTCATCTTTTTCAAAGATTGTTATTTTGTCGAAACTTTTCATTTCACAAGTGTTTACACACTTGTGGTTTATAAAAATCATGCTTGTTAATGTAAGTTCTATTTTTAGAAAACATGATTTTCTTTGACGCTTGGTCCTTTGAAAATACCACTTGCAGATACGTAGATCTGCTAGTTTTAAACACTATTCCACAAGTAAAACACTTTTACACAAGTTCATGATTCGCGTGTGGTAGAGTTTCACCTTTTAACCCTTGTCTCATTCCAAACAAGCTTATGTCAAGATCCATGACCTTAACCAAACCGGGTTAAATGATGATCCGAGCTACCACAACATAGATCGGGTCTAAACAACCACAAATTTCAATTACTACAACATTTACACAACTAGTGATCTTTTAACCAACAATACTTGCATTTTTAGTAAACTTTAATGCATGATTTTGTAAGATTCCGAGTTTTAATCATTACACATCGTATTAACCACTTTAGATTAGTTCAAGAGAGTGTTTTAAGCATTATACCTCTAGCTCGAGGCTAGGGAAGAATCTATGCGAAAAAGAGGTGGATAAAAGCTAGATAGAGAGGTCCTTCGTCTTCCGTTTGCTCCAAGGCTCCTCGTATGTGACCCGTAACACTTGTATATGCTTGGAACTTGAAGATCAAAATCGAACAATGATGGATGGGGGGTGGGTGCTCTCGGCCGAGAACCAAGAGAGGGGAGAGAGGTGTAGTTTTGTGGTGATGTGTGGAGTGATTGATCTTGTGTGTATCAACTTGTTCTTATAGGCAAACTTAACATGTTTATCCAATGGGTTTGATGTTCTCTAGATATGAGACATCATGAAATATAAAATTCAAAAATGGTACAAGATTAGTCCCATGGTGACCGATCGGCCCAAGGGGGGGGGGGTACTAGTTCAATTCCAAGTGTTAGTTGATGTTTAGTTAGGTTAACTAAGTTAGATTTAGGGACTAACTTGGTTAGTTGAGTGTTGTGCTTTATGGCGAGTGTTAGGGTGTTCAGGGACCCTAACTGGCTCAGAAAAAGACCAATAATATTTATGGCAATATTTTCATGTTCCGGATATAGTCCGGTTGTTCGGTTGGATAGTAATCCGTTAAAGCGCTTAACAAAGCTTTTAAGTGTCGTAAATACCATTTTTAGCGACACAACTTATTCCTGACACTTTGGAAAGTGTCTAGTAATATTTTTCTCATGTTTTGGCACTTTATTAGCTAGCCAGAAGCTGAAATGTTAATTAAAGTGCTGTGTTTTGTGCTCAGTGTATGTTTTAGGCACATCCAGTCATCGTAACTTATTCCTAGAGACGCAGTTCTACAACCCTTGTATCCCTACTACACTCACCATGGGTGTAGTAAAATAATTCTGGCTCATACAGGCCTTAGAGGCAGTATCTGCCTGATGCTGGCTTTATCAGCATGTTCAATAGGTTATCCGTTCATAGTGCTACTGTGCTTTTGTGCATCATGTTTGTCACTAGAGTTCAGCATGTAAATAATGTAGTGACAGCAAAATAGAGTATGATGCAAGTATGTACAAGTATCAACAGTCAAGTAGCAGTTCATCAGTAATTTCAAGTAAGCACAGTAATTAAGCAGCAAATAAATTATTAATTAAATCGTACGGATACCTGGTTTAGTGAGGGTTGTCACATTCTCCCCCTGTTAGAAAAATTTCGTCCCGAAATTTAAGTTCTGCTTGTAGAAGCAGGGTTCTTGGGAAATAGATGGGGGTATTTTTCTTTCATTCGGTCCTCACGCTCCCAGGTGAATTCAGGACCATGGCGGGCATTCCAACGAACTTTGACGAGCTTGACACTGCTCCGGCGGGTCTTGTTCACTTTGCAATCCGTGACCTCAACGGGTTCTTCAACGAAGTGGAGCGTGTCGTCAACATGAATTTCGTCGGTAGGAATGACAACGGTATCTTGTGTTGGACTTCTCTTCAGGTTGGATACATGAAAGGTATCGTGAACACCATTCAGTTCGGCAGGTAGGTCCAACTTGTATGCTACGGTCCCAATTCTTTCCAAAATCCTGAACGGACCAATATATCGCGGATTCAACTTTCCACGCTTCCCAAAGCGTGCCACACCCTTCCAGGGTGATACCTTCAGCAAAACCATATCGCCAACCTCAAACTCTAGAGGTTTCCTGCTTCGATCCGCGTAGGCTTTCTGCCGGTCACGAGCCGCACTGATGCGATCTCGTATCTGTGCAATCTTATCTGTGGTTTCCTGGACTACATCAGGACCAACCAACTGTCTATCACCTGCGTCAGACCAACAAAGCGGTGATCTGCATTTGCGCCCATATAAAGCTTCAAATGGCACGGCACCAATACTGGTATGGTAGCTGTTGTTGTATGAAAACTCAACCAGAGGCAAATGCTTATCCCAGCTACCGTCCAAATCCATAACACATGCTCTCAGCATGTCCTCCAACGTCTGAATCGTCCGCTCGCTTTGACCATCGGTCTGTGGGTGAAACGCGGTGCTCATATTCAACTTCGAGCCAAAAGCTTCTTGGAAGGATTGCCATATCCTTGACACGAACCTTCCGTCTCTATCGGAGATAATCGAGAGAGGTACTCCATGGCGTGTAACAATCTCTCTCATGTAAATTTCAGCCAATTTACTTGTATTATCCTTTTCTCGGATAGGTAAGAAGTGTGTTGACTTCGTTAATCGGTCCACTATCACCCAGATGGTGTCATGGCCTCTTGGCGTTCTTCGCAATTTTGTAATAAAATCCATGGAGATTTGTTCCCACTTCCACTTGGGAATTTCCGGTTGTTGCAGAAGTCCTGAAGGCTTCTGGTATTCCGCTTTAACCCTGGCACAAGTTAAACATTTGCTCACATAAACAGCACATCGCCTTTCATCCTAGGTCACCAATAATAATCTTTAAGATCCTGGTACATCTTATCCGCTCCAGGGTGGATAGAGTACCGCGACTTGTGAGCTTCATCGAAAATAACCTTTCTTAAACCTCCAAACAAAGGAACCCAAATCCTTTTCTCAAAACACAACGTTCCTTCCTTGTTTGGTACCAATAACTTCTCCATCCCACGGAGATACTCTTCTTCAAGGTTTCTCTCCTTGAGAGCTTCTTTCTGCGTGGCACGAATGCGCAGAGGAAAATCGAATCGAATAACCATCTCCAAAGCCCTAACCCTTATGGGCTTGATTCTCTCCTTTCGACTTAGGGCATCGGCGACCACATTCGCCTTCCCTGGATGATACTTAATCTCGCAGTCGTAATCGTTCAACAGCTCTACCCATCGTCTTTGCCTCATATTCAACTCCTTCTGGTTGAATATATGCTGGAGGCTCTTGTGATCTGTAAAGATTGTGCACTTCGTACCATAAAGGTAGTGTCTCCAGATCTTTAATGTAAAAATCATTGCGCCAAGCTCCAAATCGTGTGTGGTATAGTTCTTTTCATGTACCTTCAGCTGGCGTGACGCGTAAGCAATAACCTTTTGGTGTTGCATCAACACACAACCCAATCCTTGACGCGAAGCGTCGCAGTATACAACAAAATCATCTGTACCCTCTGGTAGTGCTAAGATTGGCACGTTGCAAAGCTTATCTTTCAATATCTGAAATGCTTCTTCCTGTTTGATTCCCCAATCAAACTTCTTGTCTTTCTGCGTGAGGAGCGTCAATGGTTGAGCGATCTTTGAAAAATTCTCAATGAATCCTTGGTAATAGCCAGCCAAACCCAAGAATTGCCGAATCTCGGTTGGCGTCTTTGGCGTTTCCCAATCCTTGATCGCCTCGATCTTGGTGGGATCCACGTGGATTCCATCTCCATTCACCACGTGTCCAAGGAATTGCACTTCTCGTAGCCAAAACTCGCACTTAGAGAACTTGGCATACAACTGTTCTTTCTTTAGCAGCTCCAGAATGGCTCTTAAGTGCTGCTCGTGCTCAGCCTTCGTCTTTGAATAAATCAAAATATCATCGATGAATACAATCACGAACTTATCCAAGTATGGCTTGCAAACTCGATTCATCAAATCCATGAACACTGCAGGTGCGTTTGTCAGACCAAACGGCATAACGAGGAACTCGTAGTGTCCATATCGAGTTCTGAAGGCTGTCTTCGGGATACTCTCCTCTTGTATCCTTAGCTGATGGTAACCAGATCGCAAATCGATCTTCGAATAGAAGCTTGAACCTTGAAGTTGGTCGAACAGATCATCAATCCTTGGCAGAGGATACCTATTCTTGATCGTCAGCTTGTTCAACTCTCTGTAGTCAATGCACATACGGAAACTACCGTCCTTTTTCTTGACAAACAAAACTGGAGCTCCCCAAGGCAAGAAGCTCGGTCGGATGAATCCCTTGTCTAACAACTCTTGAAGTTGTGTCGACAGTTCTTGCATCTCAGACGGAGCAAGTCTATAAGGTGCCTTAGCCACAGGCGCGGCGCCTGGAACTAAGTCAATGTGAAACTCTACTTGCCTCTGAGGCGGCAATCCAGGCAAGTCCTCTGGGAAGACTTCTGGATATTCCCTCACGACAGGGATGTCTTCGATCTTCGGTTCTTCAGCTTTCTTATCCACAATGTGTTCCAGAAAAGCAACACATCCTTTCTACAAACACTTTCTTGCTTTCAGGCAGCTAATAATTCTTAACGGCGTCTCCCGCTTCTCTCCGTGAACCACAATTGTTTCGTCATCTTCAGTTGGGATACGAACAACCTTTTCATGACAAACTATCTCGGCCTTGTTACTCGATAACCAATCCATTCCTACTACCACGTCGAAGCTTACCAACTGGATTGGTAGTAGAACTAGAGCGAACTCACGCTCTCCCAATTCAATCACACAACCCCTGACGACTTCATTGGCTTCTACTAACTTCCCATTCACCAATTCGATCGAGTACGGAATATCTAACTTACTAGCGGCTAAACCAAGCATATTCTTAAATTCTAACGACACGAAGCTATAATCGGCGCCAGTATCAAATAAAACGGATGCATAGCGTTGGTTTATAGGGAACGTACCAGTGACAACATTGGGATCCTGGCGCGCTTCCCTTGCTTCTATGTTGAAGACCCTTCCGCGGGCTTGGTTTAATTCCGGGCAATTCCTCTTGTAGTGCCCAAGATCACCACAGTTGAAACATCCGGGCCTCTGCCCATTTCCACCACCGTTTCCAACTTGATTGTTTCTCTGGTTATGATTTATGGCGCCCGCTTGGTTTGCATTATTGACCCGATTCCCATCACCTCCATTGTTTCCTTGTGGGCGATTCCCAATACCACCACGATTATTTCTATTCCCAAATCCTCCTTGGCCTCCCCGGCCAGCACTAGCCCAACAGGAATCCTTCAAGTGACCAGTCTTTCCACAAGCTTCACATACTTTTGGCCCGCATCGACCAGAGTGATGGCGTTGGCAAGAGTTACACTTGGGATGTGAACCCATATATCCCTTACCTTTCCTCCTACCACCAGCTGTATCCTGAGCTGGCGCGTTTTGCTCTCTTTTCTTAACAATCACACTGGCTCCCTGCTTGAAGTTCAAAAACTTCCGCTTGTTTCCTCCAGGTGACTCCACATGAGTCTCTTTCTTCTTAGGCTCGACTTCATCAAACTTGTTCAAACGAATTGCCTCCTCTGTGAGAGCCACGCTCAAATCAATGGCTTCAGTGATAGTCGCAGGTTTGGAGGAGGTCACCATGCTTATGATTTGAGGAGCTAATCCCCAAATGAAACGTTCAATTCTCTTGAACTCAGGAGTGACCATGTAGGGTACCACATGCGACAAGTCGTGGAACCTCTAAACGTACTCTGCTATCTTTGGGCCTTCCATTTTCAAATGCCAGAACTCGGTCTCCAATCTCTGGATTTCAGCGCGGGAACAATACTTTTTGCGCATGAGTTCCTTCAGTTCGGTCCAGGTCAGCGCGTAGGCAGCAGCTTCGCCAAGTGTCTGTACTTGCAAATTCCACCAAGATAGGGCTCCATCCAAAAATAGCCCAGAGATATAGGTGACTTGCTGATCCAGTGCGCATTTGCTCATGCAAAGAACAGATTCGGTTTTCTTAGCCCAGCGGACAAAAACGACAGCACCTCCTGTGCCATCAAAGTTTACGGGCTTGCAGTCCAAGAACTGTTTGTAGGTGCACCCATGAGGTGGATTGTTATTGTTGCCGGTGTTGCCAGAGTTGCTTCCACTCATTCCTCCTTGAGAGGCAGCATATTGAGCAATGGCAGCAGCAATGACTTGCTGTAGTTCGGCCTGAGTCGTAGGCATTTGCTGTTGTTGACGTCTTGGCGGCATCTTCTAAAGATGTGTTTACGTTGGTCAGGACATAGTGAAGCGTACGTATATAGTAATAGTAAAAGCACATAACATCTCATGTTATCAATATATCACAAATACCAATCACACAACATCCCATGTCACAAATATTATACACACAACATCCCATGTCATAAAAATATAAATAAGCAATCAAGCGAATCAAATATGATGAGAATACTGCGATTGCTATATATCGAGACCACGTAGTAAGTGTATCAGTACATCACTGTGTCATACAATCATCAATCAACTAGGGGCTACATCACCCCTGTCCAAAAACTGTATCAAGTCAGTGTTAAATACATCAAATACATGTCAACAAAAGTCAGAATCATCATGTAGCCTCCAAAAATGCTGTGCAGTCAAAAGCAATCGCGGTCCTCTCACCAACTTCTACCCAAACAGCACTGATGAGCTCTATACAGATGGCGGTGGAGGAGGGGGAAAATGAGTGTAAAACAAACGACGTAACTGGAGCCAGTCCTCCTCCATGGCTCTCTGAGTACGGATGAACGAAGCGACCTGCTGCTCTAAAGCAAAGAGGCGTGCAGCATAATCTGGGGGTACCGGGCGATAAGGCTGCAAAGGAGAGTGTATCTGACCATGGCACTGGCATGGTGGCAGCTGAGCTCTCTCAAGCTCCTGGATGTGCTGCGTGTGTGACTCATGCTGAAAAACGAAAGACATCAAAACGTCCTCAATAGTGTGTCCCACGTGGAACGGATGGTAAGGATCAGTCGGTGGCATGACAGGCGGTGACGGCCAAAGGAATGGCGTACCGGTGGGATCAAAAGGGGCCACATGAAAAGGAGAAACAGGTGGTACAACAGGTGGAAACTGTGGCGTAACAGGTACAGATGTCGGCATATGCCCAAAGGGATGGGCCGAAGAACCCTCTCCAGGTCTCGCTGGAGGTACAAACTGAGGAACCTGAAAAGAGAAATCAATATGTCGTGTATCAGTGTGGTGTGGGGGAATAGGTGGAACATCCTCATCAGCAGGAATCCACCCGTGCTGTGCGTGCTCGTCCGGTGGATCCATGTGTGCCGCGAACAGTGCATGCTCGGGCTCTAGTGGAACGGGATCAGGTGGGGGAGCAACAAAAGGATCAACGGGTGCAATGTGATCAACAGGATGGTCAACAGGTATATCAGCAATAAGAGGTGGATCGACATGATCGGCAGCAATAGCATGATCACCCTCCAGATGATCATCGATAGGCGGGTCAGCTATAACAGGCTCAACAGGGATGCCAGCATGTACGGGGTCATGCTCAGGCATAGGGTCTAGAGCGGCTGCCTGCTCAGGGGCGATGGCAGGCTCGGGATCATCAAAAGCCATCTCGAAGTCGAACTCGGGGTCGATAGGATCGACTGGGTCAGCTGGATCCTCCATGGGCTGATCCATAGGTATGAACTCTATATCATGATCCGGGTCGAATCCCGGAGGAAAGATAGGATCAGAGTCCTCCACGTCGTCATGGTCAAATGCAAAACTGGGAATAGGAGCAACAGAGGATGCCTGGTCAGGATCTGACCCATGCGAAAAGTGTTGTGCGCTCAAAGTGTGGGAAGGTGCGGATGCCACAGACTCAAAGGAGTCTGGGACCGGAGAATGCGCAGGCGAATCCTCGGCGGGAGCATCAGCGATCATCAGAAGATCGCCAGCAGGAAGTAGGGCCTCGCCCTGGATCTCATCCTCGATGGGCTCGACATCATACAGATCAATATCGTCGTCAGCCTCGGCGTCAAGAAGTAAGTCATACGCAGGATAAACGGCTAAGGGTATAGGAGCCGGAATCTCTACTAACGGTAGGTACTCAACGGGAGCGCCATCTGCAGGCTCATCAGCACCCTCAGGTAGTGCGAAGGGCTGAAAATCGTCCTCGTCAGTGCTGGTATAATCAGAAGTGAGCACCTCGTGCTCTGAGGATGTGAGGTCATCAGATACTACAGGTATGGGTCCAGTGGTATCCGAATCGCCTGTACCGGGCGAGTCCATGAGTCTCCTAGACTGACATTCCTAGTCCCACTAGCCTCCCAGTCTCCTAGACTGACATTCCTAGTCCCACTAGCCAAATTCTTCCCAGTCTCTAAGACTGACATTCCTAGTCCCACTAGCCAAATTCCTCCCAGTCTCTAAGACTGCTCTATCATCCACCTCGACCTCCTAGATCGAGCCTCGGCCTCCATGACCGAGCCTCAGCCTTCATGACTGAGCCTACTCTTCCTAGTCTCACTAGCCATCTACCTCGATCTCTAAGATCGAGCTTCGGCCTCCAAGACCGAGCCTAAAACAATAAACATCTACCTCAATCTCTAAGATCGAGCCTCGGCCTCCGAGACCGAGCCTCAGCCTCCAAGACTGAGCCTAAAATAATAAAATGTGCTCAACATTTGTTTATAAAAAGGTTTTGGATCTGGACTTAAGTGGTATGCAGTAAAAATGTTTTCGTGAGAGCCCTAGTGATCATAGTCTAGACTCGAGAAAGAATCCTAGTTCGCTATGATCAGAGCTCTGATACCAAGCTGTCACACCCTGGCTTTGCGGAAGCGTGGTTAATTTGGTGTGACTTCTTAATACCATAGCTTAATCATAACAAAGCTATATGAATTAAAAACATGCAAGATCATCCATTAAATTTTAAAAACCAAATACAGTACCATTGTCTTAACGGGAAAACACCCTAACAACCAGAACATTGTTCAACAAACAAACAAAACATAAATATGGTTTAAGGACTGTGACTTGTCCAGGAAAGAGTCACATTCCCTAAACCCCGGATGACCTCGGAAACTAGTGCAGCGGGAAAACGTGCCATACCGTGCCAGATCCTTTAATTCCCTGAAATACATGTAAGTTGAAAAATCAACAATAATGTTGAGCGAGTTCATGCGAAAGTGAGTAAATAAACCTTTGTATTTATCAAAATCCTGGTATGTAGCAAATAAGGAAAAAGAGATCACCAATGGTTTGCAAGGCCATTGATACGTGTGAAGTGCAAATAGGAAGACTCAAACCTTGCGATTTTGCGTCGGGGCACAAAGTCACCCCGAGGTCCGTACTGTTGGACCTGGGGTTGGGCTCGCTACACCCAGATAGATCTACCGCTTACGTCCCTTGGTCCTACAATGAGGATTAATGTCCTCCAGTTCCCGCCTACCCACTCACATGATCTAAGTAGTAACCCTCCTTACGCTAACCATACCATGTAAAAAGTACTCATAATCATAGTAACATGTATTTCACCCCCGCAGTTTAGAAAACTGAAAACAGTTAAGAGAAAAGGGGGACATGAACTCACAGTCGGTGCATCTCTACCAAGTACTCCAAATCAGGCAGTTGTGCAACGACCTACATGTGCTAATTCTATTAGACGGACGGCCGTGCCTTAGCTTTATAGTTTAAGTTTTTGGGAAATAGTTAGACAACTATTCCGTGTTTACTTTTCGTATATACTTGGTAGTTAATCTCCTTCCCAAGGATGGGGGATTTAATACATGTGCGTTCAAATTATATCATTAAGTCTCACTTAATATATACTTATTTCTAATTCCAAAATATAAATATTTTTCTCAAAAATATTATATTTTCATTTCACATAATTTTCCCCAAAAATAATACGTCGATAAAATACGCGTTCATAAATATTTCCGTATAATGCGTAAGTTACGTTTTATCATTCGAGAGGTAATAAATGTGACAACTCGAACTTTAGACTTGCTTTGATGTAACGTTTGTGCACGATATGTGATTTTATAAACCCGAATGATTAATTGATTTCATGATATATGTTATGTTATATGCATTATGTGTGTATGTATGTCGTATGTTTGTGAACCGGCCACACAAAGCCCTTTGGGCCACTCCTTGTTCTCGGGTCCATTAGACAACCGAGTGGGCTCGGCCCACTCCCCACTCGCAACACAAAACCGGAACAAGGGACTTGTTTTACCACTTTTGCAAATCACAAACACACACATAACCCTAGCTCCTCTATCTCGTCTCTCTCTCTCTCGGCTTGTTTAGGAACCGACGGCACAAGGCCACCCGATCACCCTCTTGTTCGGATCACATCTCGTTACTTGTAACCGGTTAGTATGTTTGTTCGAATTCATGTTCGATTATATGTGATGCCATGATTGCTATCATTCTGTTATACGATGTAACTAGGGTGTATGCTAGTAAAATTGATTGGTTGTTGATGTTGGATGCGAGTACTTATTATAGTGGTGTTTGTTAATCGACCGGACAGGTTATATAATCGGATTTGTCGTTGATATTGTTAATGATAATGTCTTGTTGATTGGCTTTGAAGTTATGCAATTCGGGTTTAGTGTTCATGAAATCGGATCATAATATGATTGAGTGTTATGATTATTGTTATTGTTCATAAGTGTGATTATTAGGGTTCATAAGAATTGATGATTTATTTTCCCTGTTTGATCGATGAATTCTTGAATGACAAACTGTTAGTTAATAATTGATTTTTGGAAACTGTCAACGATGATTGAATTGCCTAAATGAATTGCATGAAATCAGGAAAGTCGTTACACACGCGGTTGCGACTCGGCATCGCTTGTTGCGAGTCGGAACCCCACTCGAGACCAAACCGCACGAACCGCAACCACGGTTGCGAGTCAGATTGCGACTCGTAACCAGACGGGATGAACCGAGACCGCTTGTTACGACTCGAGACCCCCGTTACGACTCGAGATCCTCGTTGCGACTCGTAACCCCGTTGCGAGTCGAGACCACCGTTGCACATTCACTGTCTTGGGCCTTCACTGTCACGGGCCCAATCTATTGAGCCCAACGATTTGAATTGTGAACTGTTTATTAATGGACTTGTATGCGTTTGCCATTTGGGCCGATTGAGAATCTGGACTGTTTTGTTATTGGGCTGCTTATGTCTTTGGGCCGGGTATTGTTGGACTTAGAACAATTGGATCCTCACATGCTATGTCTTATCTGCTTACGTGCGTTCATGTTTGCCATGACTATACGTGATTACTATATACGTGCTATATACGAACCTGACTCGTATAATAACTATGATAGGACGTGAGTGACCATTTACTTGCTACTTGTACTTTCTGTGTATCTGCCGAGCAAACCAAGGTGAGTTCACACAGCCAAGGCATGGGATTCCCGGGTTGGGAATTGGGTTGGATATGATGAATGTGGAATGATTACTCGTACTTACGCATATACCAGACTATAGACCATCGTCCTCAGGTTAGTCAGGACACGTTACGTAAAGCCTACGTAACCCAGTATATTTTCCATATGTCTCCCGGGTCGGGAAGGACACGTTACGTAAAGCCTACGTAACCCAATACCATCCACTGGCTTCCAGGTCGGAAGGCCACGCTGCGTAAAGCCTACGTAGCCCCCACGCGTACCACTGTCCTCGGGGAAGGGCACGTCACGTAAAGCCTACGTGACCCTGTACGTTTTCCTGTTCTCGGTAAAGAAGAACACATGGTCGGAAGTTAGTCTAGTAAGTACCGTTAATGAGAAGCCCTCATTAGCCAGGATAACCATGGGAAGCCCCCACCAGTATTATGAACACTAGTATGGGAAGCCCCCACTAGCTATACTTATGCATGTTATGAACTTACTTCCTGTGAACTCGCTCAACTAGTTTGTTGATTATTTGCTGCATGCCTTGCAGGACCTTAGGTACATTATGGAGCTTGCACAGGGAGGAGCAGGTCGTTGTGGGATTTGGATTCATAAACATTACTCGAACTTATAATTATTTTGAGATTACATACTATGCTTCCGCTACTTGAACGATGTGGTTTTTGAAACATCAATCATGTCATGGTGATTTACATTATTTACTTTTATATTAAATGCTATGTTTGATATGATTGATGGCTTGATCCTGGTCAGTCACGCTCCCAAGCGGTGGTACTCCGCGGGTGGATTTTGGGGGTGTGACAGATTGGTATCAGAGCCATTGGTTATAGAGAACTTGGTTTTAATATGGGAAAACGTTTTTATTAAAACCGGACTATAACCAGAACAGTGCTCTCAACGATCCACAACGACGCTTCGCTCCACGTGCAAGACTCGACATCCTAGGTAATAAGGTTTATGTTTATTGCCTGTTTGCTAGAACTGCTTAGAACTTTGCTCGCATTACGCTTAGATACACATGCTTTGATTACATGAGAACACCTATATGCCTACGCTTTTCTGTCATCGCCCTACTCGCGAACCATTCTTACGTATGCTACTTGTTACTATGAAGATCATGTCTGGACGAATCAACATGACACAAGCCCAGCTAGAGGCTCTCGTTCAAGCCCAAGTCACAGCAGCATTTGCGGCTGCTCAAGCAGGTAGGATAACCTGTAGTTATAACTTACGCTAGGATCTTTAGATCCTACACTCCTAAACTAGCTTTTGTATTTAAACTTTGCCCTACTCGTACACAATAGGTCAACACGCGCAGCAGCCTGTCTGCACGTTCAAGAACTTCATGGACTGTCGTCCAAACTCTTTCAGCGGCACAGAGGGGGCAGTGGGACTCCTCCATTGGTTTGAAAAGTTAGAATCGGTATTCGAAATGTGCGAGTGCCCTGAGGCTCGCAAGGTCAAATTTGCTACCGGTACTCTGGAGGGAATAGCACTGACTTGGTGGAACGCCCAAGTCTAGATCTTAGGGTTGGCAGCTGCTAACGCCACCCCATGGAACGATTTCAAGGAACTCATCAAGCGTGAGTATTGCACGCGGGAAGATATTCACAAGCTGGAAGACGAGCTTTATAACTTGAAAATGGTTGGATCGGAAATCGAAGCGTATACTAAACGGTCGAATGAGCTGGCCGTTCTGTGTCCTACTATGGTGGACCCTCCATACAAGCGCATTGAGTTGTACCTCAAGGGATTGGCGCCAGAAATTCAGAGCCACGTGACGTCGGCTAACCTCGAAAACATCCAGGAAATCCAGCGCCTTGCTCACCGTATCACTGATCAGGCAGTGGATCAGAATAGACTGCCCAAGCGTGTTAACGCTACTGCTAATGTCACCACCTCAGTTACTCCTGCTACATCTGGTGACAGTAAAAGAAAATGGGATGGAGATTCTAGTAAAGGTTCAGCGATTGTTCAGCCACAAGCTCAGCAGCAGAAGATTGACCACTATCAGAGTCCCAGTCAGCAATCCTCTAGTGGTCACAGACAGAGGAGATATCAGGGTAGTCAACCCAGGTGCCACAACTGCAACAGGCATCACCACGGCCCATGTAACAAGGGTCGTTGTCAAAGGTGTCTTAAGATGGGTCATGAGGCCAAAGACTGTAGGAGTCCACGACCTGCGAGTCAGAATCAGCAGCCTCAGCAACCAGCTCCACAGAACCAGCAGCAGCAACAGCAGCCACAGCGTGGAAACCGGGGGTGTTTCCAGTGTGGGGCTGAAGGTCACTTCAAACGCGATTGCCCTCAGTTGAACCAGAACCGCAACAACAACAACAACCAGGGCAATGGGCATAACAACGGGGGAAACAACAACAACGGCAATGAAGCTCGTGGTCGTGCTTTTGTGCTAGGTCGAGGCGACGCAGTGAACGATCCCAACGTTGTTATGGGTAAGTTTCTCCTCGACAATATTTACGTTACTGTTTTGTTTGATTCGGGTGCGGATACAAGCTATATGTCTGTGAAAATGTGTCAACTACTAAAACGTGCACCAACACTTTTACCCACCAAACATGTAGTAGAGTTAGCTAACGGTAAAAGTCTAGAAGCCACGCACGTAGTTCAAGGTTGTAATCTTATCTTAGCTGGTCAAGCCTTCTCTATTGATCTCATTCCCATAGTTTTGGGTAGTTTCGACGTCGTGATTGGGATGGATTGGTTATCCCAACACCAGGCAGAAATCTTATGCAGCGAGAAGGTTATTCGCATTCCTCGTTCGGGTCAGGAACCTCTCGAAGTTCTAGGTGACAAGAGTGGTGCAGTGGTTGGCATCATCTCTTTCTTAAAGGCTCAGAAGTGCTTACGTAAAGGTCACACAGCCATTCTGGCTCTCGTTACAGACGCATCAGCAAAGGAAAAGAAATTGGAGGATATTCCAATTGTACGTGATTACCCTCAGGTGTTTCCTGAAGACTTACCTGGCTTACCGCCTCATCGTCAGGTCGAATTTCAGATCGAGCTCGCTCCGGGAGCAGCACCCATAGCTCGCGCACCATATCGTCTAGCTCCATCAGAATTGGAGGAACTGTCAAAGCAGCTGCAAGAACTCTTGGAAAAGGGTTTCATACGACCAAGCTCTTCGCCTTGGGGAGCTCCAGTACTTTTTGTGAAAAAGAAAGACGGTACGTTCAGGATGTGCATCGACTACCGTGAACTCAACAAGGTGACGGTGAAGAACCGTTATCCTCTTCCGCGCATCGACGACTTATTCGACCAGTTGCAAGGGTCGTGCTACTATTCGAAGATAGATTTGAGGTCGGGGTACCATCAGCTGAGAGTCCGGGATGAGGACGTCTCCAAGACTGCATTCAGAACTCGTTACGGTCACTACGAGTTTCTCGTCATGCCATTCGGGTTAACGAACGCGCCTGCTGTATTTATGGATCTGATGAACAGGGTGTGCAAACCCTATCTTGACAAGTTCGTCATTGTTTTCATCGACGACATCCTGATTTACTCCAAGAGTCAGGAGGAACACGAGCAACATCTTCGCCTGATTTTGGAACTCCTTCGGAAGGAACAATTGTACGCCAAGTTTTCTAAATGCGACTTCTGGCTTCGTGAAGTCCACTTCTTAGGCCACGTGGTAAACAAGGATGGGATCCATGTCGATCCATCCAAGGTAGATTCGATCAGAAACTGGCCTGCACCGCGTACACCGACAGAGATACGCCAATTCTTGGGTCTGGCAGGTTACTACAGACGGTTTATCAAGGATTTCTCGAAGATTGCTCAGCCGCTTACGTTACTGACACAGAAGGGTGTTACCTATCGCTGGGGAGAGCCCCAGGAGACTGCTTTTCAGCACTTAAAGGATAGACTTTGCAGCGCACCTATCCTCTCATTGCCAGAGGGCACGGATGATTTCGTAGTTTATTGCGATGCATCCATTCGGGGACTTGGATGTGTGTTAATGCAGCGCGACAAGGTTATCGCTTACGCCTCTCGTCAACTCAAGGTTCACGAACGCAACTACACGACGCACGATTTAGAGCTAGGAGCTGTTGTTTTCGCGCTTAAGATATGGCGACACTACCTGTACGGTACCAGGTGCACGATTTACACCGATCACAGGAGTCTCGAGCATATCCTTAAGCAGAAGGATTTGAATATGCGTCAACGACGATGGGTCGAGTTACTTAATGACTACGAATGCGCTATCAAGTATCATCCAGGCAAAGCCAATGTTGTGGCTGATGCCCTTAGTCGAAAGGACACTTTACCGAAGCGCGTGCGAGCGCTACAGCTTACGATTCAGTCTAGCCTTCCAGCACAGATACGAAATGCTCAGGTAGAAGCATTGAAGCCCGAAAACGTCAAGGCTGAAGCCTTACGCGGCTCACGACAACAGATGGAACAGAAGGCAGACGGCGCCTATTATGTAACGGGCCGGATTTGGGTCCCTCTCTATGGCGGTTTACGCGAACTTGTAATGGATGAAGCTCACAAGTCTCGCTATTCGGTACATCCAGGGTCGGATAAAATGTACCACGATATCAGCACTACTTATTGGTGGCCTAGTATGAAGGCCCACATCGCTACGTACGTTGGAAAGTGCTTGACTTGTGCGAGAGTCAAGGTCGAATATCAGAAACCAGCTGGCCTACTTCAACAGCCTAAGATACCTCAATGGAAATGGGAAGAAATTTCCATGGATTTCGTTACAGGCCTACCTAGATCCCAGCGTGGGAACGATACGATATGGGTCATAGTTGATCGACTCACCAAGTCTGCACACTTCCTGCCGATTAAGGAAACGGACAAGTTCTCCACACTCGCAGACGTATATCTTAAAGAAGTTGTCTCGAGGCACGGGGTGCCCACATCTATCATTTCGGATCGCGATGCACGATTCACGTCAGAACTTTGGCAAACAATGCATAAATCCTTTGGCTCACGATTAGACATGAGCACAGCATATCATCCTCAGACGGATGGGCAGTCTGAGCGAACGATCCAAACTCTAGAAGACATGCTTCGGGCATGCGTTATCGATTTCGGCAACGGCTGGGAAAAACACCTCCCTTTGGTGGAGTTCTCGTATAATAACAGTTATCACACCAGCATTCAAGCCGCTCCATTCGAGGCATTGTACGGGCGTAAATGCCGGTCACCTCTCTGTTGGGCAGAGGTGGGAGATAGTCAGATCACGGGTCCAGAGATTGTAGTGGACGCCACAGAAAAGATTGCACAGATACGACAACGCATGGCGGCAGCACGCGACCGTCAGAAAGCCTACGCGGACAAGCGTAGAAAGCCATTGGAATTTGAGGTCGGGGACCGGGTTTTATTGAAAGTTTCACCCTGGAAGGGTGTGGTTCGTTTTGGCAAACGGGGTAAATTGAATCCGCGGTACGTCGGACCATTTGAAATCATAGAAAAGATTGGCAAGGTAGCCTACAAGTTGAACCTACCAGCTGAACTCGGGGCAGTTCACAATGTCTTTCATGTATCGAACCTAAAGAAGTGCCTATCAGACGAAACACTCATCATTCCTTTTAAGGAACTTACTATCGACGAGCGGTTGCAGTTCGTCGAGGAACCAGTAGAAATCACGGACCGGGATGTGAAGGTCCTCAAACACAAGAGAATCCCTCTTGTCCGAGTTCGTTGGAACTCCAAACGTGGCCCAGAGTACACCTGGGAACGCGAAGACAGGATGACAGAAAAGTACCCCCAGTTATTCGGGAACAAGGCAACCACTACTGAGGCTGAAGCTACTACTTCGGAATTTCGGGACGAAATTCCAGATCAACGGGGGGAGGATGTGACACCCCAGGAAAATCAGTGAACAGTACAGTTTACCTAGCTTCCTCAGTGAGTGCATACCAAATTTCGGGACGAAATTTCCAATTAGTTGGGGATAATGTGACAACTCGAACTTTAGACTTGCTTTGATGTAACGTTTGTGCACGATATGTGATTTTATAAACCCGAATGATTAATTGATTTCATGATATATGTTATGTTATATGCATTATGTGTGTATGTATGTCGTATGTTTGTGAACCGGCCACACAAAGCCCTTTGGGCCACTCCTTGTTCTCGGGTCCATTAGACAACCGAGTGGGCTCGGCCCACTCCCCACTCGCAACACAAAACCGGAACAAGGGACTTGTTTTACCACTTTTGCAAATCACAAACACACACATAACCCTAGCTCCTCTATCTCGTCTCTCTCTCTCTCGGCTTGTTTAGGAACCGACGGCACAAGGCCACCCGATCACCCTCTTGTTCGGATCACATCTCGTTACTTGTAACCGGTTAGTATGTTTGTTCGAATTCATGTTCGATTATATGTGATGCCATGATTGCTATCATTCTGTTATACGATGTAACTAGGGTGTATGCTAGTAAAATTGATTGGTTGTTGATGTTGGATGCGAGTACTTATTATAGTGGTGTTTGTTAATCGACCGGACAGGTTATATAATCGGATTTGTCGTTGATATTGTTAATGATAATGTCTTGTTGATTGGCTTTGAAGTTATGCAATTCGGGTTTAGTGTTCATGAAATCGGATCATAATATGATTGAGTGTTATGATTATTGTTATTGTTCATAAGTGTGATTATTAGGGTTCATAAGAATTGATGATTTATTTTCCCTGTTTGATCGATGAATTCTTGAATGACAAACTGTTAGTTAATAATTGATTTTTGGAAACTGTCAACGATGATTGAATTGCCTAAATGAATTGCATGAAATCAGGAAAGTCGTTACACACGCGGTTGCGACTCGGCATCGCTTGTTGCGAGTCGGAACCCCACTCGAGACCAAACCGCACGAACCGCAACCACGGTTGCGAGTCAGATTGCGACTCGTAACCAGACGGGATGAACCGAGACCGCTTGTTACGACTCGAGACCCCCGTTACGACTCGAGATCCTCGTTGCGACTCGTAACCCCGTTGCGAGTCGAGACCACCGTTGCACATTCACTGTCTTGGGCCTTCACTGTCACGGGCCCAATCTATTGAGCCCAACGATTTGAATTGTGAACTGTTTATTAATGGACTTGTATGCGTTTGCCATTTGGGCCGATTGAGAATCTGGACTGTTTTGTTATTGGGCTGCTTATGTCTTTGGGCCGGGTATTGTTGGACTTAGAACAATTGGATCCTCACATGCTATGTCTTATCTGCTTACGTGCGTTCATGTTTGCCATGACTATACGTGATTACTATATACGTGCTATATACGAACCTGACTCGTATAATAACTATGATAGGACGTGAGTGACCATTTACTTGCTACTTGTACTTTCTGTGTATCTGCCGAGCAAACCAAGGTGAGTTCACACAGCCAAGGCATGGGATTCCCGGGTTGGGAATTGGGTTGGATATGATGAATGTGGAATGATTACTCGTACTTACGCATATACCAGACTATAGACCATCGTCCTCAGGTTAGTCAGGACACGTTACGTAAAGCCTACGTAACCCAGTATATTTTCCATATGTCTCCCGGGTCGGGAAGGACACGTTACGTAAAGCCTACGTAACCCAATACCATCCACTGGCTTCCAGGTCGGAAGGCCACGCTGCGTAAAGCCTACGTAGCCCCCACGCGTACCACTGTCCTCGGGGAAGGGCACGTCACGTAAAGCCTACGTGACCCTGTACGTTTTCCTGTTCTCGGTAAAGAAGAACACATGGTCGGAAGTTAGTCTAGTAAGTACCGTTAATGAGAAGCCCTCATTAGCCAGGATAACCATGGGAAGCCCCCACCAGTATTATGAACACTAGTATGGGAAGCCCCCACTAGCTATACTTATGCATGTTATGAACTTACTTCCTGTGAACTCGCTCAACTAGTTTGTTGATTATTTGCTGCATGCCTTGCAGGACCTTAGGTACATTATGGAGCTTGCACAGGGAGGAGCAGGTCGTTGTGGGATTTGGATTCATAAACATTACTCGAACTTATAATTATTTTGAGATTACATACTATGCTTCCGCTACTTGAACGATGTGGTTTTTGAAACATCAATCATGTCATGGTGATTTACATTATTTACTTTTATATTAAATGCTATGTTTGATATGATTGATGGCTTGATCCTGGTCAGTCACGCTCCCAAGCGGTGGTACTCCGCGGGTGGATTTTGGGGGTGTGACAATAAATATTACCATTGTAACTTATATAGTTATTGTAGAGGCGTTCGTATTATTTTGGATCTGTTAACGTTTGAAAATATTATTTTTACTCTAAAAATAATATTTGTGTATTTTTCACAAAATAATCATAAACAATGTTGTGAAAATAAATACTTACCAAATATATATTTATCACGTTTAGTTTTGTGAAAATCCCACCTCCGATATTTTGTAAATAAAGTCATGGCGAAATTTATATTTCGAAAACATGTCAAAATAATTCTAACACTTGTAGTGTAAATAATTTTAAGTGTTAGGTTTTTAGAAAAAAATTCGCCAGAGTTTCCTCTGTAACTGGAGGTGGCCACGCTTTCAAGCGTATCATTTTCTTTTACTAAATCAATTTCAACAACTTCTTTATTCAATCAAACAATTTCCGACACATCAAACTAGTCGACAAGTATGTAAATCGCATAAATCACATGAACTTGTAGTTTTTCCGAAACTATAGTGTAAATCCCATTATATTTTGGGGATCTTTTTATAAAGTAATTTGATCTCGTAAAAACTTCGTTTTTAATGTAAATCCGTCTTTACAACTTCCCGTCATCTTTTTCAAAGATTGTTATTTTGTCGAAACTTTTCATTTCATAAGTGTTTACACACTTGTGGTTTATAAAAATCATGCTTGTTAATGTAAGTTCTATTTTTAGAAAACATGATTTTCTTTGACGCTTGGTCCTTTGAAAATACCACTTGCAGATACGTAGATCTGCTAGTTTTAAACACTATTCCACAAGTAAAACACTTTTACACAAGTTCATGATTCGCGTGTGGTAGAGTTTCACCTTTTAACCCTTGTCTCTTCCAAACAAGCTTATGTCAAGATCCATGACCTTAACCAAACCGGGTTAAATGATGATCTGAGCTACCACAACATAGATCGGGTCTAAACAACCACAAATTTCAATTACTACAACATTTACACAACTAGTGATCTTTTAACCAACAATACTTGCATTTTTAGTAAACTTTAATGCATGATTTTGTAAGATTCTGAGTTTTAATCATTACACATCGTATTAACCACTTTAGATTAGTTCAAGAGAGTGTTTTAAGCATTATACCTCTAGCTCGAGGCTAGGGAAGAATCTATGCGAAAAAGAGGTGGATAAAAGCTAGATAGAGAGGTCCTTCGTCTTCCGTTTGCTCCAAGGCTCCTCGTATGTGACCCGTAACACTTGTATATGCTTGGAACTTGAAGATCAAAATCGAACAATGATGGATGGGGGGTGGGTGCTCTCGGCCGAGAACCAAGAGAGGGCAGAGAGGTGTAGTTTTGTGGTGATGTGTGGAGTGATTGATCTTGTGTGTATCAACTTGTTCTTATAGGCAAACTTAACATGTTTATCCAATGGGTTTGATGTTCTCTAGATATGAGACATCATGAAATATAAAATTCAAAAATGGTACAAGATTAGTCCCATGGTGACCGATCGGCCCAGGGGGGGGGGGTACTAGTTCAATTCCAAGTGTTAGTTGATGTTTAGTTAGGTTAACTAAGTTAGATTTAGGGATTAACTTGGTTAGTTGAGTGTTGTGCTTTATGGCGAGTGTTAGGGTGTTCAGGGACCCTAACTGGCTCAGAAAAAGACCAATAATATTTATGGCAATATTTTCATGTTCCGGGTATAGTCCGGTTGTTCGGTTGGATAGTAATCCGTTAAAGCGCTTAACAAAGCTTTTAAGTGTCGTAAATACCATTTTTAGTGACACAACTTATTCCTGACACTTTGGAAAGTGTCTAGTAATATTTTTCTCATGTTTTGGCACTTTATTAGCTAGCCAGAAGCTGAAATGTTAATTAAAGTGCTGTGTTTTGTGCTCAGTGTATGTTTTAGGCACATCCAGTCATCGTAACTTATTCCTAGAGACGCAGTTCTACAACCCTTGTATCCCTACACTCACCATGGGTGTAGTAAAATAATTCTGGCTCATACAGGCCTTAGAGGCAGTATCTGCCTGATGCTGGCTTTATCAGCATGTTCAATAGGTTATCTGTGACAACTCGAATTTCCAAGATTTCTATTTCGCATTTATTGCACGTTCTTGTATTATTTAGTCGATTGATTTCACAATTATTTGCTATGGAATGAGATACGTTTTGATACAACGAATTGTATTGTGTGATTGTGCATGGTTATGTGTTGCTTGTGAAAGATTTGTCAAATAATGGAATGTGGTGTTGAAACTGTAATAAATAATACTTAAGGGTGTGTAGGGTTGATAGTGAAACTTTAACAACTCATAACCCTAATCTCCTCCCTAATCATTCACTAATCACTCTCTAAGAATCAAAACACGTACCCACATTCCCTAATCCTCTCTACAACCACCTTCTTATCATTCCTGGATTCACAAGTCTTTCACGTCAAGTTTGATTGCTAATCCAACTAGAATCGAATCAAGGTAATGGTTTAATCATCGTTGATGTTAATAGTTTATTGATTATTTGAATTGTTG
Organism: Helianthus annuus; assembly: GCF_002127325.2. Lineage (NCBI taxonomy): Eukaryota > Viridiplantae > Streptophyta > Magnoliopsida > Asterales > Asteraceae > Helianthus > Helianthus annuus. The sequence goes on from NC_035436.2 coordinate 116,793,749, forward strand.
TTGTTCTTGATTCTTGATTTTGTGTTCTTGGAAGCCCTAGTTCTTCATATAAGGTTCTGTGGTTTTGATTTAATGATGAAATAATGTGATGATGATGATGGTTAATTGCATTGCTTGATATATTGATCTTATGATGATTTTTGATTGTTAAGTATCGGTTGATTGAATTGATCTTGCATTGTGAGAATCATGAACTAGGGTTTGGAATAATCATCGAAACGTAACTGCTGTCGTAAGGACGTAACTGCGAACTTGAATGTTTGTATGATGCTGATTGTCTGAGTTTGTGGATGATAAAAGTCTGAGATTATGCTAGATCCGAGTTTGAATGATAATGTATGTCTGAGTTTAAGTAATCAAGTTAGGTCCGAGGTTATATTATGTTCATTGGTCCGAGTTTGTTGTATCAAGTCTGATCCGAGTTTAATATAATGTCATGGACCGAGTTTAATGTATATAGCATGGACCGAGTTTAGTGTACACCACATGGACCGAGTTTATTGAATGTCACCTGGTCCGAGTTTAATAAGATGTCCCTTGTCCGAGGTTAATTCTCTCCCCTTTGTTGATAATGTCCGACTTTCAAAGGACCTTATGGTCCGAGTTTATTAAGGGGGGGGGGCTGCCCGACCTTCAACAATCAATAAAGGTCTGAGTTTCTTGAATGTCCCTTTAGTCCGAGTTTAATATTCATGTAAGTGATGTCCGAGTTTAGTAACCATGCATGTAGTCCGAGTTTAATGGGCTATCTTGGTCCGAGTTTAGGGGGGGAGGAATTATGTCTGAGTTTCATGGACTTAAGGTGGTCCGAGTTTCTTCAATGAAACTCTTGTCCGAACTATAACACCCCACACCCCTACCCGAGTTTAAACACCCTTGTGGTCCGAAATTCTTACGTGTAAGATATGTCGTTCAAGTTGTTGAAACCCCCTTATGCTATCTGAGTTTTAAACAGGGGAAACCCCCCCCCCCCCACACTTGTCTGATGTGTAATTGTCTGATGTCGTGTGATTGTTCTGATGATCGAATACTGAATGATATATATACATATAGATATACGATTTCATGATATGCATGCAATAAACGATTGTAATAAACTGCTAATAATCAATAACGAATTTGATGATGATGAACACACGATTAGAATAATGTTGTCTGAACTGTATAAGTGACGTGTAACCTGAGTTTAGAACAAACGGTTAAAGCTTACTGCATGTACTATATGTGACTATATGTTATTGAATGGTACTACATGATCTTATATGTGCGGACAATTCTTATCATCTCATCCTGTACACAACCCTCACACAGATCACAACAGTTTAGACATAAGTAACATGTAAACCCTACTTGAATGTAACACTTACATTGAATCACGTGCAATGCATCCTAGGTCGTGTGTAGCGGACCTATACATTTAACTAACTCTAGAAGCAATAACATACCGAGCAAACCAAGGTGAGTTCACACAGCCAAGGCATGGGGTTCCCAGGGTGGGAATGGGATTTGATTATTTACTGGTACTTATCTATACTGGAACGTAGTGATGTGGTTTGATGAACTATGGTACATACTCCGCTGATTGAACTACGACTAGACTAGTAACACTTATTGAACTGATCTTCGCACACCTGCCAAGGGTTGGCCGCGATATTATGACTGACTTCGCACACCTGCCTTTGGAAGGCCGCGAACTGAATCTATTAATCTTCGCACACCTGCCTGGTAGGCCGCGATACAGATAAACCTAGTCTAGAATACTTGGGATGAACATCCCCTAATATCTTCGCATACCTGCCTGGGAGGCCGCGATGGAAACTAATACGATACGTGACATAACGAACGAACATACTACTACTCACGCTATATTATTACTGAACTGTTAACTGTGAACTCGCTCAACTAGTTGTTGACTCTCTGCTGCATGCCTTGCAGGACATTAGGTACATATGGAGCTTGCACAGGGAGGAGCAGGTCGTTGTGGTGCATGGATCGTGGATGTTTTGATAAACTTACAACACTTGAACTATTTACATACATTGGATTCTCATTGTTACGCTTCCGCAACTTAAACTATGTTTTGTTGGAACATCAATCGTATTGAATGATTTGTTTACATTTATTATACTTGACATTAATTACATGTTCGATATGATTGGTGGCTTGATCCTGGTCAGTCACGCTCCCAAGCGGTGATACTCCGTAGGTGGATTTTGGGGGTGTGACAGATTGGTATCAGAGCCATTGGTTATAGAGAACTTGGTTTTAATATGGGAAAACGTTTTTATTAAAACCAGACTATAACCAGAACAGTGCTCTCAACGATCCACAACGACGCCTCGCTCCACGTGCAAGACTCGACATCCTAGGTAATAAGGTTCATGTTTATTACCTGCTTGCTAGAACTGCATAGAACTTTGCTCGTAGTATGCTTACATTACCTTGCTCACTACTTGTTATTGCTTGAGAACACCTACGTGCTTACACTTTTCTGTCATCGCCCTACTCGCGAACCACTCTCACTTACATTACTTTTACTATGAAGATCATGTCTGGAAGAATTAGCATGACACAAGCCCAGCTAGAGGCTTTCGTTCAAGCTCAAGTTGCTGCGGCAGTTGCAGCAGCTCAAGCAGGACAACACGCGCAGCAGCCTGTCTGCACATTCAAGAACTTCATGGACTGTCGTCCAAATTCTTTCAGTGGCACCGAGGGGGCAGTGGGACTCCTCCATTGGTATGAAAAGCTAGAGTCAGTATTCGAAATGTGCGAGTGCCCTGAGGCTCGCAAGGTCAAGTACGCCACTGGCACCATAGAAGGAATAGCACTGACTTGGTGGAACGCCCAAGTCCAGATCTTAGGGTTGGCAGCTGCTAACGCCACACCCTGGAATGACTTTAAGGAACTTATCAAAAGGGAATATTGCACGCGTGAAGATATTCACAAGTTGGAAGATGAGCTGTATAATTTGAAAATGGTTGGGTCAGAGATCGAAGCGTATACCAAACGGTCGAATGAGCTGGCCGTGCTGTGTCCAACTATGGTAGACCCTCCGTACAAGCGCATTGAGATGTATCTCAAGGGATTGGCGCCAGAGATCCAGAGCCATGTGACATCGGCCAATCTTGACAACATTCAGGCTATTCAGCGCCTCGCTCACCGTATTACAGATCAGGCAGTGGATCAGAACAGACTGCCAAAACGTGTCAAGGCTACCACTACTGCTGTCACCACTTCTGCTACTCCCAGTGACAACAAGAGGAAATGGGAGGGGGATTCCAGCAAGGGATCAGTTTCTGTTCAGTCTCAGCAGCGCAAGACAAATGACTACCAGAATTCGAGTCAGCAATCATCTGGCAGTCAGGGGCAGGGTGGATATCGGGGAATTCACCCACTGTGTAATAAGTGCAACAGACACCACAGCGGAAGATGTCGCAGGGAGCAATGTCAAAGATGCCTCAAGATGGGTCATGAGGCTAAGGATTGTAGAAGCTCTCGGCCAGCAAATCAGAACCAGCAACTCCCACCGCCAGCTCCACAGAACCAGCAGCAGCAACCACAGCGTGGGAACCGGGGATGTTTCCAGTGTGGGGCAGAAGGTCATTACAAACGTGATTGTCCTCAGTTGAACCAGAATCAGAACCACAACAATAACCAGGGCAACGGGAACAACAACAACAACAGGGGAAACAACAACAACAATGGCAACGAAGCAAGAGGTCAAGCTTTCGTGTTAGGACGAGGAGACGCAATGAACGATGTTTGAATTTATAACTTATTTTGAGTTTTCATTATTATGTTTCCGCTACACAAACAAAGTTTGGTTTGAACATCAGATGTATTGGGTTTTATGAATTATTTTTAACTACTATACTTTATGTTTGATATGATGGATGGTTTGATATTATTGAACGCACCTGCCGTATTTATGGACCTTATGAACAGGGTGTGCAAACCTTATCTTGACAAGTTCGTCATTGTCTTCACCGACGACATTCTGATCTACTCCAAGAGTCAGGAGGAACACGAGCAGCACTTACGTCTTATCTTGGAACTTCTTCGAAAGGAGCAACTGTACGCAAAGTTTTCAAAATGCGACTTCTGGCTTCGTGAAGTCCACTTATTAGATTCGATCAGGAACTGACCTGCACCGCGTACACCGACGGAAATACGCCAATTCTTGGGTTTGGCGGGGTATTTCAGACGATTCATAAAAGACTTTTCGAAGATCGCGCAACCGCTTACTATGCAGACACAGAAAGGTGTCACCTACCGTTGGGGAGATTTCTAAGAGACCGCTTTTCAGTACCTAAAGGATAGGCTTTGCAGCGCACCTATTCTCTCACTGCCGGAGGGCACAGATGATTTCGTGGTTTATTGTGACGCATCGATACAGGGTCTCGGGTGTGTATTGATGCAACGGGATAAAGTTATCACCTACGCGTCGCGGCAACTCAAGATTCATGAATGGAACTACACGACGAACGATTTAGAGCTGGGAGCTGTTGTTTACGCGCTTAAGATGTGGCGACACTACCTGTACGGTACCAGGTACACGATTTACACCGATCACGGGAGTCTCGAGCATATTCTTAAGCAAAAGGATTTGAATATGCGTCAACGGAGATGGGTTGAACTTCTGAACGACTACGAATGCGCCATCAAGTATCATCCAGGCAAGGCCAATGTTGTGGCTGACGCCCTCAGTCGGAAAGACGCCCTACCTAAGCGCGTGCGAGCGCTACAGCCTACTTATTGGTGGCCTAGCATGAAGGCCCACATTGCAAATGTTTGACTTGTGCGAGAGTCAAGACAGAGTACCAGAAACCCTCAGACTTACTTCAGCAACCCAGGATACCGCAATGGAAATGGGAAGAAATTTCCATGGATTTCGTTACAGGCCTACCCAGATCCCAGCGTGGGAAAGATTCTATATGGGTGATCGTGGACCGACTCACCTAGTCTGCACACTTCCTGGCTATAAAGGAAATGGATAAGTTCTCAACTCTCGCAGACATTTACCTTAAAGAAATTGTTTCGAGGCACGGGGTGCCCACCTCCATCATTTCGGATCGGGATGCACGATTCACGTCAGAGCTATGGCCAGCGAAGCACAAATATTTCGGCTCACGATTAGACATGAGCACAGCATGTCATCCTCAGACGGATGGGCAGTCTGAGCGAACGATCCAGACTCTTGAAGACATGCTTCGGGCACGCGTTATCGATTTCGGCATCGGCTGGGAAAAGCAACTCCCTTTGGTGGAGTTTTCGTATAATAACAGTTATCACACCAGCATTCAAGCCGCTCCATTCGAGGCATTGTACGGACGTAAATGCCGGTCACCTCTCGGTTGGGCAGAGGTGGGGGATAGTTAGATTACAGGCCCAGAAATGGTAGTTGACGCTACTGAACGAATTGCACAGATACGACAACGCATGGCGGCAGCTCGCGATCGTCAGAAAGCCTACGCGGGCAAGCGTAGCAAGCCTTTGGAATTTCAGGTCGGGGACCGGGTTTTACTTAAAGTCTCACCCTGGAAGGGTGTGGTTCGTTTTGACGAACGAGGCAAACTTAATCCGCGATATGTCGGACCATTTGAGGTTATAGAAAGAATAGGCCCAGTAGCCAACCGATTGAACCTACCAGCTGAACTCGGGGCAGTTCACAATGTTTTTCACGTGTCGAATCTGAAGAAGTGTCTGTCAGATGAGACCCTCATCATTCCTTTAAGGAACCCACTATCGACGAGCGGTTGCAGTTCGTCAAGGAACCTGTAGAAATCACGGACCGGGATGTTAAGGTCCTCAAACACAAGAGAATCCCTCTTGTCCGAGTTCGTTGGAACTCCAAACGTGGCCCAGAGTACACCTGGGAACGCGAAGACCAGATGACAGAAAAGTATCCCCAGTTATTCGAAAACCGTGCAACCACTACTGAGGCTGAAGCTACTACTACAGAATTTCGGGACGAAATTCCAAATCAACGGGGGGATGATGTGACACCCCAGGAAAACCAGTGAACGATATAACTTACCTAGCTTCCTCAGTGAGTGCGTACCAAATTTCGGGACGAAATTTCTTTTAAGTTGGGGATAATGTGACAACTCGAATTTCCAAGATTTCTATTTCGCATTTATTGCACGTTCTTGTATTATTTAGTCGATTGATTTCACAATTATTTGCTATGGAATGAGATACGTTTTGATACAACGAATTGTATTGTGTGATTGTGCATGGTTATGTGTTGCTTGTGAAAGATTTGTCAAATAATGGAATGTGGTGTTGAAACTGTAATAAATAATACTTAAGGGTGTGTAGGGTTGATAGTGAAACTTTAACAACTCATAACCCTAATCTCCTCCCTAATCATTCACTAATCACTCTCTAAGAATCAAAACACGTACCCACATTCCCTAATCCTCTCTACAACCACCTTCTTATCATTCCTGGATTCACAAGTCTTTCACATCAAGTTTGATTGCTAATCCAACTAGAATCGAATCAAGGTAATGGTTTAATCATCGTTGATGTTAATAGTTTATTGATTATTTGAATTGTTGTTGTTCTTGATTCTTGATTTTGTGTTCTTGGAAGCCCTAGTTCTTCATATAAGGTTCTGTGGTTTTGATTTAATGATGAAATAATGTGATGATGATGATGGTTAATTGCATTGCTTGATATATTGATCTTATGATGATTTTTGATTGTTAAGTATCGGTTGATTGAATTGATCTTGCATTGTGAGAATCATGAACTAGGGTTTGGAATAATCATCGAAACGTAACTGCTGTCGTAAGGACGTAACTGCGAACTTGAATGTTTGTATGATGCTGATTGTCTGAGTTTGTGGATGATAAAAGTCTGAGATTATGCTAGATCCGAGTTTGAATGATAATGTATGTCTGAGTTTAAGTAATCAAGTTAGGTCCGAGGTTATATTATGTTCATTGGTCCGAGTTTGTTGTATCAAGTCTGATCCGAGTTTAATATAATGTCATGGACCGAGTTTAATGTATATAGCATGGACCGAGTTTAGTGTACACCACATGGACCGAGTTTATTGAATGTCACCTGGTCCGAGTTTAATAAGATGTCCCTTGTCCGAGGTTAATTCTCTCCCCTTTGTTGATAATGTCCGACTTTCAAAGGACCTTATGGTCCGAGTTTATTAAGGGGGGGGCTGCCCGACCTTCAACAATCAATAAAGGTCTGAGTTTCTTGAATGTCCCTTTAGTCCGAGTTTAATATTCATGTAAGTGATGTCCGAGTTTAGTAACCATGCATGTAGTCCGAGTTTAATGGGCTATCTTGGTCCGAGTTTAGGGGGGGGAGGAATTATGTCTGAGTTTCATGGACTTAAGGTGGTCCGAGTTTCTTCAATGAAACTCTTGTCCGAACTATAACACCCCACACCCCTACCCGAGTTTAAACACCCTTGTGGTCCGAAATTCTTACGTGTAAGATATGTCGTTCAAGTTGTTGAAACCCCCTTATGCTATCTGAGTTTTAAACAGGGGAAACCCCCCCCCCACACTTGTCTGATGTGTAATTGTCTGATGTCGTGTGATTGTTCTGATGATCGAATACTGAATGATATATATACATATAGATATACGATTTCATGATATGCATGCAATAAACGATTGTAATAAACTGCTAATAATCAATAACGAATTTGATGATGATGAACACACGATTAGAATAATGTTGTCTGAACTGTATAAGTGACGTGTAACCTGAGTTTAGAACAAACGGTTAAAGCTTACTGCATGTACTATATGTGACTATATGTTATTGAATGGTACTACATGATCTTATATGTGCGGACAATTCTTATCATCTCATCCTGTACACAACCCTCACACAGATCACAACAGTTTAGACATAAGTAACATGTAAACCCTACTTGAATGTAACACTTACATTGAATCACGTGCAATGCATCCTAGGTCGTGTGTAGCGGACCTATACATTTAACTAACTCTAGAAGCAATAACATACCGAGCAAACCAAGGTGAGTTCACACAGCCAAGGCATGGGGTTCCCAGGGTGGGAATGGGATTTGATTATTTACTTGTACTTATCTATACTGGAACGTAGTGATGTGGTTTGATGAACTATGGTACATACTCCGCTGATTGAACTACGACTAGACTAGTAACACTTATTGAACTGATCTTCGCACACCTGCCAAGGGTTGGCCGCGATATTATGACTGACTTCGCACACCTGCCTTTGGAAGGCCGCGAACTGAATCTATTAATCTTCGCACACCTGCCTGGTAGGCCGCGATACAGATAAACCTAGTCTAGAATACTTGGGATGAACATCCCCTAATATCTTCGCATACCTGCCTGGGAGGCCGCGATGGAAACTAATATGATACGTGACATAACGAACGAACATACTACTACTCACGCTATATTATTACTGAACTGTTAACTGTGAACTCGCTCAACTAGTTGTTGACTCTCTGCTGCATGCCTTGCAGGACATTAGGTACATATGGAGCTTGCACAGGGAGGAGCAGGTCGTTGTGGTGCATGGATCGTGGATGTTTTGATAAACTTACAACACTTGAACTATTTACATACATTGGATTCTCATTGTTACGCTTCCGCAACTTAAACTATGTTTTGTTGGAACATCAATCGTATTGAATGATTTGTTTACATTTATTATACTTGACATTAATTACATGTTCGATATGATTGGTGGCTTGATCCTGGTCAGTCACGCTCCCAAGCGGTGATACTCCGTAGGTGGATTTTGGGGGTGTGACATTATCCGTTCATAGTGCTACTGTGCTTTTGTGCATCATGTTTGTCACTAGAGTTCAGCATGTAAATAATGTAGTGACAGCAAAATAGAGTATGATGCAAGTATGTACAAGTATCAACAGTCAAGTAGCAGTTCATCAGTAATTTCAAGTAAACACAGTAATTAAGCAGCAAATAAATTATTAATTAAATCGTACGGATACCTGGTTTAGTGAGGGTTGTCACAGTAATGGGTTGTAAGCACTTAGGTTAGATTTTATTTTAGTATGTAGGCTTTGTTAAACCATATTACACGAGTCTCCATACTCGTTTGGTTTACGAACCCGCATACTATCTGATCCTTCCGATTTTGGTCCGGTATATTAATATAGCTACTTATTAGGTGTCGTTTGATATCCCGTGATCTCTAGCTTTATTTGGGTGTTACACAAGGAATTCAAAGCAATCTCAGGTGAGTACATTGAACCCCTCTTTTACTGTTTTCCAAACTGTTTTGGGGTAAAACACATGTGCCTACTTGTTACTTTCATGCTTTCCATGTTTGCACAGCATATACCGGTTATGCTCGTTAGTACATTATAGTACATGTTTTCATTACATTTCATGCTATGTATGCCCATTGTGTGCGTACTTAGTACATTGCTTTACATTACATTTCATGCTATGTATGCCCATTGTGTGCGTACTTAGTACATTGCTTTACACTACATTTCATGCTATGTATGCCCATTGTGTGCGTACTTAGTACATTGCTTTACACTACATTTCATACTATGTATGCCCATTGTGTGCGTACTTAGTACATTGCTTTACATTACATTTCATGCTATGTATGCCCATTGTGTGCGTACTTAGTACATTGTTTCACATTACATTTCATGCTATTTATGCCCATTGTGTGCATACTTAGTACAATTGTTTACATCACATGCCTTCATTTTGCTATGACATTTGGTTTGTTTAACATGGAACAATACATTCATTAACATTGATCACGCCATTCGTTAGTAGGTAGTGGTACCATAGGAATTGACAACTCCCGTTCCTAAAATCCTGGGTTTGTTTGGATTGGAAGGAATGACCGAATTCGATATACATAACTTAGATAAACCATTAATTTGTTTAAGGGTTTATCGCCACAGTCTCAAGGCTTGGATGTATGCGTATTTCACAATACCGCATAAATGTTTATATCAGTAGAGCATGCATTGTTCCACAAAACATAACGTTGATTTAAACTATGTTTTACTTCAACACCTTGTTTTGTGCATTTTACATATGGTTTAGTTGATACATCTCACTTACCATACAAGATATATTTTGGGTACACATTACATGATCTACATTAAACATAAACATTTTGACATTGATATACATACTTGGTGGTTTACATTGAACATAGACATTTCGATATGGTTTACACAATAACACTTGACAATTGATTTATACATGAACAATTTACATGGTGGTTGGTTTGGGTAAATGGTTGGAGTAACGTGGCGTATGTAATATGATACAAACATGGTGGATACGCCGCTGGTACTTCCTATATATAAATGCTTGTATAATATTACATATCGTAGCGTTATCTAAGTCATTTCAGTTTAGACACATTATATTTTACACAAATAACATACTCTTCACAAGACAGTATTTTTACAAACAACTTATCTTATTCAACTCATTTTACTTGGTTACTCGTTTAACCTTACACTTATCTATACATATCATCTGATATTATCGTTTTTCAAATGGTTTATAAAGCAAGACAAATTACAAGGTTCATGACTGACTGTTATTAAACATTTCTTTAAACTCAAGTCATGAATCCCATTTTCACAAAACCTATGTATCTCACAGCCATTTTTATGCTGACGTACCTACTTTCACATGTGTTTTCAGGAGCTGTTCCATAGGATGATGATCATGACACTAGGGCGGACATGTGCCTTAGAGAATAAAAATGAAGATAGACTAGTTTATTTATGTTTTGAACTCTTTGTTTTCCTGTTTAAGACAATATAACACTCTTGTTTATAAATAAAATACAACTTTGTATGCCATGGTTATGAAACAATTAATTTTGTCCCAACACTCCCCGGCGTTTCCGCCGCGGTTGCATGTTATACGCGGTCGGGGTGTGACATCCTGCTACGATGTCTTCGAAAGACGGAATAGAGGAAGCCATAGATTTTTGTGAAGCGAATTGGAAATTTAAGTTTTGTGAATCCGAGGGGATGGCGCCACTAAAGACTCAATTACCAGTTGGTCCGAGCTGGCTATGTCAGAGTCTCAGAAGTCTTAGCTGCAACCTGAAAGATCACAAGGAAGAAAAACACCGTTAGCCTCGTCACAGGGAGGGGGGTCTCTCTGTGACCAAGCCCGGGCGTGAGAATAAGTATCGGAGTATGTGGAGTAAGTCAGTGAGAGAGAGAGAGGAGAATTAGAGAGAGAAAGTAGTGATTACTCTTTTTGGGAGGTTTTAGTAGGGTATTTATACCTTTTGGGTATGCTGACGTGGCGAGGTAGTTATGGCTGAACCAGTCACTGTCAGGTAGTTAGAGTTGTGGGCCCCAGGTTAGTTAGGGAAGATCCTCTATGTCGATCATATATGTTCAGGTCGTTCGACTCGATCCAATGGCGTCTTACCTTCGGTGACTAGTGTTCGGTCCTTGGCGGGGGACGGTCGGTCCGGGATAGATGGTGTTCGGTTCGGTGTCTAGCACGTTATCCTCATCAATCTTAAAACTCAAAATTACAAATATACCCTTGTTCACTGTAGCTAAGCAATTATTCAATTATATATATATAAATAATGTCAATTTTTTATTTAAATTCCAACTTTTTTATAAAAATTTCAATTTAAGATTTAATTTTTGATTCTTATTATACTAGATTTATCACCCGCCGCAATGCGGCGGGGGATTCATTAGTTATATATCATGTTAGATGAACGGCAAATGTTTCTCACATGACCACGAGCCTGTGTGTACAATCGGGAAAAAAATAACTAAGTCGATCTCTGACTCGCACGTTGCGACAGACCAATAGACACGCAATAGATGAAAAAACGTTGAACCCCACACGCACGTTGCGGTGTGTTAACTCGGAAATTTAGAGTGACAGTTAAACGGAGAACTTATGAAAGATGAAAAGTATATAAGAGACCAAAGTTGAAAGTAAAAAAAAATGTTGAGATTAAATTGTAAAAGATGAAAAGCTTAGGGTTGAAAGTAAAAAAAATTAAAGGGGTTAAATTGCAAAAGATGAAAACTTTTGAATTAGAAGTGAAAAATAAATTTATCAAAGGGGTTAAAATACCAAAGATTGAAACTTTAGAGTTAAAAAAAAATTAATTTCAAATTATGAAAACAAAAGAGATAAATAGATTTACTTAAATTGATGTTTAATATTATTATTATTATTATTATTTAATAAAAGAGATAAATAGAAAAATAAGGTTGAAAAATTACCAGAGAATGACACGTGCCCGTCGCAATGTGGCGGGGGATTCATTAGTTATATATCATGTTAGATGAAAGACAAATGTTTCTCACATGACCACGAGCCTGTGTGTAAAATCGAGAAAAAAATAACTAAGTCGATCTCTGACTTGCACGTAGCGACAGACCAATAGGCACGCAATAGATGAAAAAACGTTGAACCCCACACGCACGTTGCGGTGTGTTAACTCGGAAATTTGGAGTGACACGTTAAACGGAGAACATATGAAAGATGAAAAGTATATAAGGGACCAAAGTTGAAAGTAAAAAAAAAGTGTTGAGATTAAATTGTAAAAGATGAAAAGCTTAGGGTTGAAGGTAAAAAAAATTAAAAGGGTTAAATTGTAAAAGATGAAAACTTTTGAATTAGAAGTGAAAAATAAAATTTATCAAAGGGGTTAAAGTACCAAAGATTGAAACTTTAGACTTAAGTTGTCAAAGATTGAAACTTTAGAGTTAAAAAAAGAAATCAAAGAAATCAATTTCAGATTATAAAAACAAAAGAGATAAATAGATTTAGTTAAATTGATGTTTAATATTATTATTATTTAATATTTAATAAAAGAGATAAATAGAAAAATAAGGATGAAAAATTACCAGAGAATGACACGTGTCCAAAGAGGATTTTTGTTTACTAGTATAGAAAGATATATTAACTCATGTTTATTTAAATTTCCAGCTAACTTTTATTATATAATAATCAGTTTATTTCTGCTTATAATTTAAACTAGCGGTTTTCCACCGCGCTACGCGGCGAAAATTCAGTTGGTATCGGTTCCCTTTGTTTCGGTAACGACACTCGCTATAGCAGCTTAAAGATAAAACTAAAAAATAAAGCCGTGATATGCCCAAACAGACATTGACACATGTTTTATATCCATTGAAAACCATAAAAAAGAATACTGGTTCCGGTATTACCGATATCGGTACCGATGTTATTCAGTTGAAATCAGTTTGGTTAGTCACATATCAATATTCGTGTAGTTAATGATACAAAAAATATGTTTTTTTTTAATATTGTTATCGGAACACATAGTTTTAATATATGAAAATAAATTACTATTTATTTATTCATTGTCGGTTTCTGTTCGATATGGTACGATACACGGTATTAATGTTCAACAAAAAATTGTTACGTGCTATAAGTTGTGCAGCTAGATTTATATAAAAAGTGACTGTACGCAAGTTATAAGTTTAACAAAATACTTAAAATATTAAGATCAAGTTAAAAGAATACTTTAAAAAATCAAATTAAAATAAAATGAATACTTTATAATTTTTCTTATCACTGTTCATCCTCAATTCAAATTCATATAGATAAAGACTAGGTTATAACCCCGTGTATTACACGGGTTAAGTAAATAAAATATCTAATAGTTAATAACGAAGATTTAACAATTATAAAACGATATTTTAAAACACTTTTCTCCGAACACAATTTTGTTTTATGTATGATCAAAACTTGTGATGTTTGTCAAGCTTATAAATATGAAAGCATTTGAACTATCGATTATAAGATAAACTGTATCATCGATTTTGTCATGATGTGAACCCAAGTTTTATTTAAATAACAGTGGTCTTAATTTATCAGTTCTAAAAATATTGTTGAAATATGACATAATATTTTATTCAACACGTGCAATATACAAGTTTTTTAAAAGATATATCTTTTTTTATTATTTATAATATAAAATTACATCTATGCAACCTGTGTAATACACAGGGTTCTAAGCTATATTAATCCGCTGTTTAATGAGCAGATCTATATTAACATATTGTATAATTTAGGTAAACCCGAAAAAAATATATGTAAATTTTCTTTTATCAAATCAATATCCATATGTCGACATAAAAAATTGATATAAAAAAAATACGTGATCAATGATCTAGAAAACAACGACTAAATAGATAAAGTTACATCAAAAACAAACTGAGATATTTTAGTTCTTCAACACATCTATCCTTTATAAAAAAACGCAAAAGAAACAATCATAAACAATAACAATAACATAATAAATAAATAAAAGTCGATAAATCTAGTTTATATAAAATTATAATTATCTATAATTAAGTAATGGTAGATGGTCTAGAATAATGACAAGTGTCTTTTTATTGGTTTCTTTTATTATATAGTATAGATAGATATAGATATAGATATAGATATAGATATAGATATAGATATAGATTATAGGGGATGGTTTAAATGAAAACCACTTTTATTGTGAAAACTCGAAAACTAATTAAAAAAAGCCTAAAAAACACACAAAAAAAGTTTTTTTTTCAACTTTTTTTTTATAAAAATCGCTGGTTTTTATATATAAAAAAAACTTTTTTTCAAAAAAAAAAAAAAAAATTTGTGTAGTGCACATGTGTAATAATACACATGTGTAGTACACATACACATGTGTAGTATTACACATTGTGCACTACACAAATTTTTTTTTTTTGAATTTTTTTTTATATAAAAAAACCTGCGAATTTTGGTTTGCAAAAAAAAAATTAAAAAAAAAATTGTATGTTTTTTTGGCTTTTTTTAATTAGTTTTCGAGTTTTCACAATAAAAAGTGGTTTCCATTTGAACCTTCCCCATAGATTATAATTAAATATATCTATAATTAAATATGAGAAACATATATTAAATTTAATAATTTAAATTAAATAATAATTATCTACATTTAAGGAATTAAAATATAATTTATAACCTGGTAATTAATATAAATAAATAATAAGATATTTTATGGAACTTTATCCGTAATTTCTTAAATGTTTGAAACATATATTAAATTTAATAATTTAAATTAAATAATAATTATCGATAATTAACGATGCTCTAGAATAATGACAAGTGTCCCTCAATTGGTTTCTTTTATTATATAGTATAGATAATGAGTTAGCAATTCTCTTTAGAAAATGAAATTTAAAATAATTATTTAACAGCCAAATATTTTCTTCATTTTTTTATAAAACATACGTTAATAAATTATGAAACATTGCGAATTACGTATGATTTCAGCTTTAAAAATAATCTAAAAGTTGGAAAAAAGAATAGAAAATCATAGATATCAGTTAAAAACTTGGAAGTTCTTAAATGTGTATAAGCATAGATTACACTTGGATGACAAACCCTTCATAAATGTAAGATAATTCAAATTCAATCCAACTGTACAAAGAAACATCTTCATCAAATATGTTCATCCTGCCAACCAAAACTTTCCTCAAAATCATCATTGTTAAAGAATCCATTCTCATTAAACACGCTACCAATGTCGCCGCCAATGTCTTCAGATAAATGACCTTTGAAGCTGTTGCTTCTGGTCGGTCCCGTTCCATACCTCATACTCTCACTGCCACCACTGTGCCCGGAGACCGACGGCTTTGGCCCTCCACCAACACCCCCTCCGACATTGTTATTGTTATTATTATTGTTATCTTGAAACATTTGCTGAATCATGTGTCGCTGTGCAGCCTGGTTGTCGCCTTGAGAAGGCGGCTGCTGGTGGTGTTGCTGGAGGAGATGAGCATTTGGAAAGGCGCAACCGCCGCCGACTCTGTTATTCTGCAAGGCCCAACTTTGTAACGACGACCCGTTCTGGTTGGAACTAGGGGATTCTTGTTGGGAGTTTGAATTCAAAGATTTTTGTCTCATCAACATATTTTGGTAATTTGAAAGTGTAACAGCCGATTGGGCTGCACCACTAAGTGGAACTACGCGGTTAGCCATTTGATGGTTAGTGTTGTTCGCTGGGCTGTTCAGGTCCGGTTGCAGTGCAACTAGCTTATTAAGTTCGGTTCGGTCATTTGAGAGGCCTTGAACGCTCGACATCTGTCGGGGAAAACTTTTCAACCCGTCTGTAATTCAGCATTAGATTGTTCAGTAATAGAAACATATCATTATACATCAACCAACTGGGTCAAGTTATTCTACAAAGGCTCCTAATTGTAAGAAGTGTAAGAAGGATTTATAGAGTGACAAGTGTCCAATAACCTAAACTTAAACCCACTATATTACCACCCAAAACCTAAACACCCACCCCCACCCCACCCAAAAACCTAACCCCCCCCCCCCCCCCCAAGTGATGGGGGAGGGGGTTTAGGTTTTTGGTGGTGGTGAAGGTTTAAGGGTTTTTTTTTTTTGTAGTGGGTTTTTTTAGGAGCCTTTGTACCCTTCTTACAATTAGGATCCTTTGTATTTGATCCTGATCCCAACTAACAGATATAATATTGAAAGTCTATTACCTATTGGGCCCACTTTGGTTTCTTGACAGAAATCCATCAAGTCTTTCATGCTACTAACAACTTCAGATATCTGGCATAAGTTCAAAAGAATAATTTTAAATCCTCCACTCAAGTACTACAAAGCCGAATAATGGTTAATGGGTGGGCTAACCCAAAACACTTTGTGTATGAGTTAAATATAAGAGTAAAGTACACGGATAGTCCCTATGGTTTACCAAAATTTTGGATTTGGTCCCTAGCTTTTAAAAAGTACACGGATGGTCCCTATGGTTTGCAATTTGTAACGCATTTAGTCCCTAGCCACCTATAATATAATCTGACCCTTTGCCTTACATTTATCATTCTACATCGAATATCCATCATTGCAGATCGTTTTCTCATTCCGATGGAGACTCATAACAATCGATTGGATGTTCAGGAACAACAGATTAAGCAGCTTCAACAGGATTTCACTGAGATGAAAACATCCTTGAAGGCGTTGGAAGGAGATCGCCTGGAATCCGCCGAGTTTCGTCAAATCGTACTCGGGTGGATGAAACAACACGAGTCGATGGTTCTTGAGGTTCTCGCCCTAGCTGTGCTGAGGTCTTCTCTTCTTCAGGTACTAAAGATGCTCCGGTGACGGGAACCTCTTTAGGTCTTCCATGGGCGGTGAAGTTACCTGAGTTTAGTGGTTCCGATCCTCAGGGATGGATTCAGAAGGCTCAATTATACTTTGATATTAATGAAACTCCAGATGCTCTTCGCCTCCAATTGGCTCAGTTGAGTTTGATTGGGGTCGCTCAACATTGGTTCACCGTAATTACTCAGGTTCGTGCATCTCTCTCATGGATTCATTTTCAAGCAGAATTGTTGCAATGTTTCAGTGGTCTCGAAACTCACAACCCGTATGAACAATTGGCTACTATCCAGCAATCTGATTACATCGATGATTTTGAATATCTGCTTTCACTGGTCCCTCGGTTTTCGGAATCCCAGGCTTCGGGTTAATTCGTCACCGGTTTGAAAGACGATGTTAAAAAATGGGTTCCATTACACCGTCCGTCATCTCGCTTCAGATAAAGTTTTGTCGTATCGATCTGACTTTACTCGCCCTAATTCCTCCGTCAAATCGAGCTCTTCATCAGATTTAGGGCAAATATTTCAAAGGGTCCGTTCCTTGTCACGTACTGAATGGGAAGACCATCGTAAAAAGGGACTGTGCTTTCAATGTGGGCAATTATATGGTCCAGCACATAAATGCCCTGATGAAGATGAGGTGACGATGAGTATGAGACATCTGATGGAACACACTTCACCCTTGAAGATGAGGAAACTAAGGATCCTAATTCTCCTACAGGTGCTTGTGATGCTCTTCAATTTAAAGATTCTTTTGCTCAAGTTGGTGGTGCAAAGACCTTGAAACTTGAAGGCGCTTTACAGAGTTGATAGCGGGGGTACACATACTTTTATTTCTTGGCGTTTGGCAACAACGTTGGGGTTGCCTGTTAGTTTTTTTTTTTTTTTGGTGGAATTCGTATCAAACTAGGGGATGAGCATTATGTGTTTGTCGATGATGAACGTTGTCTTAAGGTATCCAGTGGCACGGATAATCTGCAGAAGAGGCAACATGGGAGGACGCTCAATGGATAAAGAGTCAATTCCCAAACTCAAGTCGAGGACAAGACTTTATTGGAAGAGGGAAGTAATGATAGAATTGATCCAAACATAATAGTAAAAAAAAAAACCCGAAGTTTGCCAAGTTTATTCTAGAAGGGGGAAGGGTGAAAATATAGCAAGTGGCCAAAAGTTGTTACAGTCTTTATAGAGGGGAATAAACCTTGAGAGGATTAGTTTTGGAATTTGTTAGTTTGTTATTGGCTTCTGCAGTTTGTCATGGAGAGAGGGATTTTCCCAGGATTTCATTGTTTTTAACTTCTTTTCTGCATTTCCATTGTAATTTCCGATTACCCACCTATTATAATATACTCTAACCCTTTGCCTTACAATTATCATTGTATATCGGATATCCATCAGTCCGTCTACTTATGGAAAGCTAGGGACTAAATCCAAATTTTTGTTAAACCATACATAGGGACCACCCGTGTACTTTACTCTAAATATAATTAAAAAAGATACCGTTTCATTAATAAGCTAAAATTTTGAATTAAAACAATTAAGGAAGTTGTATGCTTTAAAAAAAAAAACACCTTGAGAAATCTTCAACTCATTTACCTAGAGAAAACGATCAATTCATAAGTAAATACACCTCTTCGGAATACCAAGAAACATATACCTGTAAACACCTCACATATCGTTTAGAAAACCCCAAATCATTTATAGATTGCAACTCCAAGCTCCTGGCAAGCTGCCGCCAGGCTGTCACAACCCTGATCCACAACAAACAAACAATTATACACGATATATTCCAAACATGTGACATTATTAAGCAGACCAAAATCAACACGTGATAACATAGTTATACACTCACATATTACTGTTTGTCTGCAAATCTTGCTGGGAAACCCCATCAGATCCACCATCTGAAATTGTAGATTGGCATTTCTGTGCAACCTGTAACAACTGATTCACCTACAACAATGTAAAAAAAAACAAATGATTGTATGAATCAATCTAATCATTACTTCCAATCAGACTTTTTTCCTTCAAAAATGTTCTACTTTTTAGTTAAAAAAAAAAACCAAAATTTTGAACCTGGGGTGCGATTAGTTGACGAGGAAGAAGTTCCTCATGCCGGCGTGCACAGAACTCCCAAGTTAATATCTGGAAAATGTATAGCAAGTATTAAACTGAACATATTACAGCATTCAAAGCAAACCGTATGATAAAAAATGTGTAATTATAATTAACCTTCAAATCAGGGGTAAAAATAACTTTAAGTTGACCCTGGCGAACCACACGAAGTTGCTCATATATACTTTCCTGAACCGCTTTCCCGTACTCCAAAATCATTAATCCAGAAGGAAATCTACTCTCTCGAGGCAAATCCAGAAATAAAAGTTCATCTATAACACCACTGCTGAACTTTATTTCACTGAGCCTAGGCAATACTTCGAAAGTTGCCTCTGTCAAAAACACATAAATAAATAACGGGTATAAAAGAAAAATGACGTTTTACCCTTCATTAAACGACAAGTTTTAACAGACGTTAAGTTTTCGGACGAAACTAACATGTTTCAAGAATGTCAGGAACGAAAATGGGACAAATTTGAAACTTGGCCTGGACTGGCATAATTGGACAAACCACATGAACGAAAATGGCAATTAACTCTATATTTTAAAAGAAAATCTCAACAATTACAGTATTGCATACCAAACCCTCTTCCGGATTTTGACCCGCAAATGTCACAATGCCACGCATCCTGTAAGAAGATCTTGTGAGAAGATTTGTGTTTTTAAACTAAAGCTAATCCAGTGTATCTAAATAACAAACTTGTACGTAAAATACATAAAAGGATTAATGATCAAAAGGGTGCATAAAATATGCTTACTACAGCTGCTTGGGGAAAAACACCCAACGAATGATGACCAACATTATCATATAAAGACAAGCACCACCTTTTTTTGGCACGTGGAGAATAATATTCTGCCACAAACTTCCTCCAATACGCAATATTATTATCCTGTACATGGATAAATATTAAAACTATTATTCTAAATTAATAAGAATAAACTGCATTTTACGTCCTTTAAGTTTGAGCCAAATTGCAGGCGTTGTCCTTTAACTAACAAAATTACATTGGATATCCTTTATGTTACTGTTTCTCATCAAGCGATATCCTTTTGCCCTAACCCAGTCAGTTTTTTCTTATTTCTGTTAACTCTTTAACACGTGCCACTCACATGAGGGCCTAATGGTCGTTTTCACTTATTTTGTTGTTAATATATATTATTTTTATTTAATTTTGTTTTAGTTATTATGTGAAAATGACCATTTTGCCCTCATGTGAGTAGCACGTATTTACAATATCAGAAAAAAAATTAACTGGGTTAGGGCAAAAAGACACCGCCTAGTGAGAAACAGTAACATAAAGAACATCCAGTGTAATTTCGTTAGTCAAAAGAAAGCGTCTACAATTTGGCTCAAAGTTAAAGGAAATAAAATGAAATGTACTCATTTTATAAAAAACAAACATCAAGTGATTAAACTTTCATTAGTCATACTTACAGCAGGACGTTGCCTTTGATGATACAAGTATTGCATTAGTCTTCTAGAACACACACCACCATCATAGGGACGTTTCATTACCGATGCAGATTGCAACCCTTGTTGTTGAAGCTGCTGTCTCAGCTGAAGCTGCTGTTGTTGCTGAATCAAGTGGGCCCGTTGCACTGGCGGCAGAGACTGCAGCAACTGGTGCTGATGTTGCTGTTGTCGTAATCGTTGTTGCTGAATGAAAGCTTGCAGTTGAGGATTCGGGTTTTGTAACTGCATCGTATCCTGTCGTTGCATTATCTGATGAACGACATGTTGTTGCATCATATCTTCCTGTTTGATATCTAATCTCGGTTTCTTTTGCAAGTGAGACACCGACACGTTATCTTGGTTCGAGCTTTGCGGTACCGCAGACGGTCCGTCGATGATCGAAGAACCTGAAATACTTATATTATTGGAAGAAAACGATAAAGGTGATGCAGGTAAACGCATATGGGATTCTGTGTTGATACTTGCACTTCTGTGGAGATGTGGCCCGCTTCCCGAAAGCCCTGAATTAGCATCTGTAACCATCGAACTTGCACCGATGCTCGTACCCGAAGTAGCGACACTATTCATAACATTGTTGGGCATGTCTGCAAAGACAGGAGGAACACTTGGATGTATATTTCTGGGAACCGGATTCGACATGTTCCCAAACGATCCCATCTGAACATTTCCAATCGGATTTGTCATATCTCCTTGAAAAAAGATGCCAGAACTTGATGAAGAATTTATCATTCCCCCACCGGCCCGAGAAGGGCCCATACGGTTGAAGGCTGATTCTTGGCTGGCACCCAAGTAAGTATCCGGAGCCAGTGTTATTAATGGTACAATGTATCAGTTATAGATAAACACTAGATGAATTATTATCCTTTCACCTTTAAACAATACCTTAATCTTGTCTTTCTAACTTTCTATATCACCAACTTCAGTCATTACTTTAAAAATGGGTTTCTTTGCTGATAAAGACGACTCTAAGCTCTAGGGTTTTGCAATGATAAGAACAAAGGAAAAAGTCAGCTGCCAACAAAAGGTAGAATCAATGACCTTGATCAACACCTAAATCAATATAACTACACATAAAAGGACCATATCATAACACCAGATAAATGATTATTAGCAAACCCCTAATTCTGATTCACAAAAAACACCATAACAAGCTAAAACCATACATACCAAATTCACAAGCTAAATAACTTCCTAATAAATCATAACCTCAATACACATCTACTATAAAAACTAACTAGATCTCAAAATTTTTACCAAAAATGCAAAATAACCTAATCACATTTATAATATAGCCGACAACTAATCGCTAATCGGAGGTCCACCTTAGAAATTTCATCTTAACGGACAATTAATCACTAGGTGGCCAAAGGCGGTCCTAACTCCTATCGACCAAAATATGGTGGCAGGCTGGCAGCTTTATACATTCCGGCCAGTATCCAGCCAAAATTTTTTTTTTTTGCTTTTTTTACAAATGTGTTTATATTATTTTCATCTACATTTGTGCAAAAAATTGTGGCCCAACTCGCTCGGGAAGTAGGAGTTCTCATGGTTCTCACAACTCATGGTGGTTCTTAATTGAACCGAAGCCTGTATATATATATATATATATATATAGAGAGAGAGAGAGAGAGAGAAAGTATATCGTACAATTGGCCTAACGTACATTACGTACACGATTAGAAATCGCACGTTCATAACATGATATCGCATGTGGGGAATCAAACTTCGCATGTTCAAAAAAAACTAACCATTTTCGCATATGTGTGTGTGTATGTATATATATATATAGGGTTAGGTTCATTTGTGAACAACCCCCTTGATTGTGAACACTACTGAACTAATCCTAGCCCTTGATTATCAATACACAAGTGTAAACCAATGGCCAGGATTTGATGATGAAAATACACTAGTGTATTTTACGATTTGATGATGTAAATCAATGGCCAGGATTTGTTCACTCAGTTCGCAAATACACTAGTGTTCACTCTAGAACCCGACCCTGTATATATCTATAAAATAACACCAAACAAACAATTATTACCAAATCCCTAAATCTAATTCACAAAAAAAAAAACCTAGTTAACATCATAACATCCACTAAATGAAATGCAAAAACTAATAAATAACTTCCTAACAAAGCATAACATCATCCACATCCACTAAATCAACTACAAAAACTAACAAGATCTCAAAACTTTCCAAAAATGCAGAATAGTTAAATAACCTAATCACATTGATAAAAGAAATTCACAAAAACAGATCGAACTCAATTTCTTACCAAATTAACTAGACCTGACGGAACAACTTCAAATTAAAACAAGCTATTTCAGTAACTATACAAAAAGTTTCAAAATAAACGGTGAACAGATTTGAATCATGTAAAGTGAACGCATCGATCAAACAGCAAAATTGAAATAACAAAAACTGTAAATTTGTAAACAAATCGAAGAGGATGAAGCATCAGTGAGAAATGATATTATCTAACCTTTGAATGTAGACGTCGTGGTGAAGGAGCAGAAACTTTTTGCAGAGTTCGATCGATGTTTATTATATACCTAGCGGGACTTGGAGAGGGGGAGTGACCGGAAGGGCCGGTAAGGGGGTGGTGCACTGGCTGTAGCCGGTTAGTAAGAAGATTGAAGTGGAAGTTAGATCCGGCGATGGTGAGAAGTGTGATGGATACGTGTTAAAAACACGTCCAATGATGTGGTTTTGTTTGTGGGGTGAGGGGTAGTTACGTTTGACTCGGTGTAGTTTGATCAACTCCTTTTCCTATGCTAAAGAATTGATTAATTTTTTAGATTAACAAAATTCATATTCATATTTATATAAATGGGATCAAACAAATGACGTTTGTAAAAACCGTAAGAACCAACACATAAATGACAAGTGTCCTTCAATAAAAAAAATTAGTTTAACAGTAATTTAGACCTTTTGACCATATTAGCGTAACATTCTTAATCGTTCTCCATTATCAGCACATCGTCCTCAATCGGTCTCCATTATCAATATAAACGACATTCGGACATTAGCACAACATCCTCAATCGTTCTCCATTATCAGCACATCAGATGTGCTGATTATATCTACTTTTAGTGTTTGTTTGTGTTATATTGTAATTAACATATAATCAACACATTATCAACACAATTATAAAACAACTTTTGGTAACTTTTTTAAAAGTCACTTTTATAAATAAAAAAAAAAGTATAGCAATATGGTACTCATATTAAAGATAAAAGAGTAAACTGCCATTTTGGTCCCTGTGGTTTGGCCAGTTTTGTCATTTTAGTTCAAATCTCAAACTTTTTACATTTGTGTCCCTGTGGTTTGCATTTTGTTGCCATTTTAGTCCAAAATCCAAAAACCCTCTATTTTGACTGTTGAAAACTGATTATTTTGTCCTTTAGTGCAGGGGCATTTTGGTCATTTTTTAAATTTCATTTCCTTTTGTGCAACTAGCAGATCAAAACCCAGATGTTCATCTTCATCATCGAAACTTCAGCGATTCATCATCATCCACCACCGCATCTCTGAACTAAAATCGTTCCTCTCTCTCTTCTCTGAACTACCACCACACCACCCCCACCACCCCCACCACCGCATCATCCCCACCACCACCATCCCACTGCCGCCAACACTACCATCCCCGTGAACTCTCTCTCTAAAACCTGCACACACACACTCTCTCTTTCTCTCTCCAAACACTCATCTCTCTCTTCTCTCTCTCTCTCCTCTCTGTCGAACACCACCACCACCACCGTGAACTTCACCACCACCACCACCACAAATTGCCAGAGCCCACCCCAGCCCGACTCAGCTCATTTACATCCCTAAATTGACTTGTATACACCGAATTCAACAAGTATGGAGTCTAATTCCTATTTTATCCAACAAAAATTCAATCAAAACACATCATATTAACCACAAACATTACCGGAAGAGCAGAATCAGTGGCCTGAAACTTCCCAAACCGTCGCTTAAATGGGTGGGAGTGGTGGCCAGAGAGAGGAGATGAAGGTAGGGTCGGATTTGGTGGTTATTCGGCGGCGATGGTGGTCACAGATGGTGGTGGTAGCCATGGTTGTGGTGGTGTTTGTTACAGAGTGAGAGAGAGAGAGATGATGTTGGGTTGCGGCGATGGTGGTCACAGTCTGCTCTCTGTGTCAAACCCTAGCTTCATCGCCGCCATCCGTACAGCAAAAAACCTCTCCAACAATGGCGGCAACTAACTCCGATCACAATCAAACAGATGCCGCCGTTAAAGAGTATTGAACTTTTAACTGATCGATTTAGGTCTCAGTTGCTGCTGATTTATTTGGGATTTTATGTTGTTTATAGAGAGAGAAGAGAGAGAGTCAGTTAGGGTTTTATTTGGGGATGATGATGATTTATTTGGGGAAGAAAATGTTAATTAAGAAAATGTTAAATGAAAAGCAAAATGACGAAAATGCTCCTAGAGTAAAAGACAAAATAGAAGGTTGCAACAGTCAAAAAATGGGGTTTTTGAATTTTGGACTAAAATGGCAACAAAATGCAAACAACAGGACCCAGATGTAAAAAATTTGAGATTTGGACTAAAATGGCAAAACTGGCCAAACCACAGGGACCAAAATGGCAGTTTACTCAAGATAAAAAAATACTTGATTTTATGGTATACTTTTTTTAAAAAAAAAATAATGAAGTATATAAAAGTTATTTTAGTTCAAAAACCTTGGTGAAATTTGTATTTAATTGAAAATGGTCAAATAACTAGCAATTTTACGAAATTACCCCTAACTTGTTAGTACTAATTTTTAATTATAAGGGTTTTATTTATAATTAACCCAACCCTTGATTTAAACTATCAATGGTTCAGATCTATTCTTACGGTTCTCACAGTTAGCACTATTTGTAAAGGATCTCAACTCTTCATATGTATATATATATAAGTGGGGAACAACGAGGAACCGACTCAAACGAACTCCGATTAAGACTCATTCCAGCGGCGTTGGAACCGGCTCGTCGAACCCTAACTAAAATATTTTAACCCTAAACCCTAAACTCTAAACCCTAAAGTTAAAAAATAACGCTAAAACCTAAGCTAAACCATAAAATCTAAAAGCTAAACCCTAAAGGCTAAACCTAAAGCTAAACCCTGAAGCTAAACCTTAAAACTAAACCCTAAACCCTAAAGCTAAACCCTAAGGCTAAACCCTAAAGCTAAACCCTAAAAGCCAAACCCTAATATATTTAGGGTTTAGGGGTTATGATTTAGGGTTTAGGGTTAAGAGATCCTAGTTAGGGTTCGACGAGCCTGTTCCAACGCTGCTGGAATGAGTCCAATCGGAGTTCGTTTGAGTCGGTTCCCCACTGTTCCCCACTTTTTAGGGTCTGTTTGGTATGGCGTAATGGCATAGACGTGTGAATGGAATGTACAAGGTAATGGAATGGACGATGTAATGGAATGGATCATTACCATTCCATGTCTTTTTTGGTTACCATGTGAGAATGAAATGAATCATTACTTTGTGTTGTTTGATAGGAAAGAATAGACGAAGTAATAAAATCGGTGATGAGTGACGGTAGTCGGTAGTGATGGGTGGTGATAGGTGGCAATGGTCGGAGGTGGTGGCAGTGGGTGGCGGCGGTGGGTGGTGGCGAGTGACGGCGGGGGGGGGGGTGTGGATGGTGGGTGACGGTTGGTAGCGGCGGAGGTGGGTGACGACTGGGGTTGAGGTGGGTGGTGGCGGTAAACAGCTGGGGTGGAGGTGGGTGGTGGTGGCGGCGGCGGAAGTGGGTGACGGCGGCGACGGTAGTCACGGCGGCAGCTATGGCAGTAGTGGTGTCGCCCAGTGAGTTATTAAAACCAATAATAATAATAATAATAATAATAATAATAATAATAACAACAACAACAACAACAACAACAACAACAGCAACAGCAACAGCAACAGCAACAGCAACAGCAGCAGCAGCAGCAGCACCAGCAGCACCGACACCGACACCGACACCGACACCGACAACGACAACGACAACGACAACGACAACGACAACGAAAACGACAACGACAACGACAACGACAACGACAACAACAACAACAACAACAATAATAATATAGCTTTCCATTCCTTGAAGGAATGAAAAAAAACACCACCTTACCAAGGAATGAAAATTATTATATTTGGAAGGTTTACATTCCTTGTGGAATGCTCCATTCCATTACCACTTGACAACCAAACATGTTTCTTTTCATTCCAATAGAATGATCCATTCCATTCCGCCTTCTATTCCTTCGTACCAAACGTTACCTTAGTGTTCCCCAATGAACTTCACAATATATATATATATATATATATATATATATATATATATATATATATATATATATGTGTGTGTGTGTGTGTGTGTGTGTGTGTGTGTGTGTCGGTTATCGTACAATACACACTATCAGAAAATATGTACACTGTAATCACAACCATTGGATCTTATAAAATGATTAAAATCTTTAGATCAGAAAACACGATGGCAAGATCGTAATTATCAAATAGTTAAATTGAAATCGATTAGAAAAGGATAAAACTTTAAATTGCAACTCTCTAATTTCCTGGTAACTTGATTGCGAAATTCCAAAATCAAAATCAAAATTCCAAGCCCTAGATCTCTCTTTGATTTCATCCGTCGACGCACATTGAGAGAAAAGCTCATCCTATTCTTAAAAATTGATATAATTATTGAGAATATCATGAATAGCAAGTTAACCAGTGGATTTGATGTGACACCTCGGAAATTTTAATCGAACTATATGGCAACACGTGTCATATAACTCTAAAATATTCCCGATATGTTGGACGAGATGGACCAAATTCATAAAAAAATGGAAGATGAAACAAGTTGAGGGGTCAAAGATGAAGAAATGTCAAACATTTGGCTTCTAATGGTCCATAAGGTAATTCAAGATAGTGGGCACGCCAGAGGTCCTTACGTACCGCAATGCATATGCCTTACGGTCCGTAAGGCTTTCCCTGGCAGAGCAGTTGCAGCTGTTGTTCCCTACCACTCTTGGTCGAATTGGACCACCTTCAAACCTTCATAAGCCATGTGTCCTGCCACTAATCCTTGCCTTAACACTCGTGGACACACTTGGCAAGATTTGGAGGCTTGAACTTCACTATAAATAGCCATTTTCATGCCTCATTCGAACTTGCACATTTCAAAATCTTTCTCTCTATCTCTTGGAGTGCTTTTGATCTAAGGAGACCTCCTACTTGAAGCTTAGACTTCTCTTGAACACTTGTAAGTGTTCTCATTCAGTTCCTTTTTCATTCCTAGGCTAGTTATTAGCCGAAAGTCAAGCAAATTGACTTTTTCTTTGACTTTCAGTTATGACCATTTCGGTCAAGCCAAAGTTTGAATCGAACTTGGCTACGTGATCGTAATAATGAAGGTTTTAATCCCTTATGATGCACCCTCTGACGATCACGTTAAGTTAGTGAAATGACGGGTCAAAGTTTCATTAAATAAAAGTCAAAACGCAGATTTTTTGTAAATTACGATAGATGAACTTCTAAGTATCGAAACCTTAATTTTTGACATTATAACAGTTTATATAACATATTAGGACATGTTTGATCATGTCCAACTCGTCATTTCCTGCTTAGAGCTCATTTCGCAACCGAAAGTCAAACAGTTTGACTTCTACTTTGACTTTCGGTTCTGACCCGTTTGAGCAAGTTTAGAGGCTTTTTAAGGGTTGTAATATGATTATATTATTGTAGGGAATAACCCTTAGAGGTTATACCTTCTGATCATCGTTTGTTGGGATTATTGCAAAGTCCACATATTGTGCCAAATAAATACCCAAAATGCCCTTATAGCACAAAGAATGGTTTTAAAACCAAATGAACATGTAATCTTATTATGAGACTGATGTTATGTTAATATAAAATATATTTTGGCATTATGGACTTGTTGTCACACCCTGGCTTTGCGGAAGCGTGGGTTAATTTGGTGTGACTTCTTAATACCATAACTTAATCACAACTAAGCTATATGAAAGTAAAACCATGCAGATCATCCATTGATTTAAGTTTTAAAATAAAAGTACCACAACATTGTTTTAGAGCGTTGACACATGCAACGGAAATTACAACCTAATAATATAAAAACATTGTTCAGAAGACATAACCACAAACATAAAACAGACGTAGTTTAAGAACTGTGACTCGTCCAGGTAAAAGCCACAACCCCTAAACTTGGATGACCTCATAACTCTTACGCAGCGTGAAAACGTAGCATACCATGCCAGATCCTTAGTTCCCTGAAATACATGTAAGTTGGACAAATCAACAAAAATTGTTGAGCGAGTTCATGTGTAATGAGTATGTAAAACCCTTGTAAGTATAAAATCCTGGTATGTAGCAAATAAGGAAATAAAGAGATCACCAATGGTTTGCAAAGCCATTGATATGTGTGAAGTGCAGTAGGAAGACTCAAACCTAGCAGATTTTTGCGTCGGGTACCAAGTCACCCCGAGGTCCGTACTGTTGGGCCTGGGGCTGGGCTCGCTACACCCAGATAGATCTACCGCTAAAGACCCTCGGTCCTACACTGAGGATTAATGGCCTCCATTTCCCGCCTACCCACTCACATGATCTAAGTAGTAACCCTCTTTACGCTAACCATACCATGTATAAAGTATTCGTAAACATTGTAACATGTATTTCACCCCCGCAGTTTAAAAACTGAAAACAGTTTAAGAGAAAATGGGGACATGAACTCACTAAAGTGCGCCTCGAAATAGTATCTCCCAGTCAACCTGCTGCGTGATGACCTACATGTACTAACTTCTATTAGACGGACGACCGTGCCTTAGCTTAAGGTTTAAGTTTTTGGGAGATAGTTAGACAACTATTTCGTGTTTACACTTCTTAATTACGTATTAATTATATTCCTTCCCAAGGATGGGGGTTTTAATACATGTGCGTTTATATAATTCCAAGACTTCATTATTAAGTCCCACTTAATAAAATATATTTTAATTCATTTGTCCAAAACATTCTATCTCCAAAATATAAATATTTTCCCAAAAACATTATATTTTATTCCATATAATTTTCCAAAATAATACTTTTATCAAAATACGCATTTAAGAGTATTTTCTGAAAATACATAAGTTACATTTAAAGTTCGGGTGGTAATAATAATAATAATACCGGTGTAACTTAAATATCATGAAGGCGTTCGTATTATTTTGGAGTCGTTACTATTCAGTATGTTCCAGTAATATTATTTTTACTCTAAAAATAATATTTATGTAGTTCCCAAAATAATCATAAAAATTCACACAAGTGTTACCATGAAAAATATATATTCTAAATATATATTTAGCAAGTTTTATTTATGAAAATCCCACCTCCGACACTTGGAAGTTTTGTAATAAAAATCATGGCGAATTTTTATTTGGAAAATAAGTTAAAAATATATTCACAATACTTGTTACAAAAATATTTCCAAGTGTTATATTTCTGGAAAATTTTCGCCAGAGTTTCCTCTGTAACTGGAGGTGGCCACGCTTTCTAGCGTATCATTTTCTTTTAAAAATTCAACCAACAATTTTCCCAACATCAACAAACAATATTCAAACACTAAACTAGTCAACCAAGTATAAATCACAAACACATGAACTTGTAAGTTGTGTAAAAGTATGTAGTAACCTTCCATCATTTTTAGTAGATCTTTTTATCCTTAAAAATGAAATCGGTTTCTTGAAAGCTTTATTTTTAAAGAAAATGCAAGTTTACAACTTCTAGTCCAAGGATTACGAAAATATTTCTTTGTTAAATCTTTTGTTACATAAGTGTTTACACACTTGCTTTTTCACTAAAAAGCTTGTAGTTTATGTAAGATCCGGGTTTGAAACATGATTTCATCTTACACTTGGTTCTTCGAAAATACCACTTGTAGATCCTTAGATCTACTAGTTTAGAACTCCATTTTACAAGAAAAACTATTTTTACACAAGTTCATGTTTATGTTGTGGAAAGATTCGTCATCTTGCAACTTTCACATTTAACATATCACTAGTTCATGTTCCATGAACATAAACTAGCATGGTTAGATGACGATCCATTCCACTACTAGCATTCAACAACATAAAATAACCATAACAAAACAAGATTTACAAATTTTACACCATTAGTTTCTTTTTATCCATCAAGTTCATCATTCTAGCAAGACTTTAAGTTTTGTTCTTAAGTGTTCATGATTCTTATCCGTTAAATCTCTTATTAACCACTTTAGACAAGATCAAGAGGGTGTTTAGAATCACTTACAACTAGCTCAAGGCTAGGGAAGAATCAAAGCGAAAACTAGGTGGTTAATAGCGTTATAGAGAGGTCCTTGTGATTCCGTAAGCACCGGGTCTCCTTATGTGAACTCTAGCACCTTGATATGTATGTAAAATGGCAAGATCAAAATTTGAAAATGGGTGTGGGTGTGTGGGAGTTCTCGGCCGAGAATGATGAGAGGGAAGGAGAGATGAGATTTTGTGAAGTGTTGAATGAGTGATAAGCTTGATCTAGTGGTATTACTTATAATCCATTTAGAGCTAATAACCATTAGGTATAATGTATGGAATATATTAGACAAATGGGATTAAAATAATCAAATTTGTAAGGGTGGTGTCCCCTATGGGGAACTGTTCGGTTGCAAGGGGGGTTTAGTTTGATTTCAACTAGATGGTTAATGTCTAGTTATGTTAAGTTAGGAATTAAGATAGGTTATTTGTGTGTTGTGAATTATAACGGGTGTTCGGGTATTCGGGGACCCTAACTGGCTCAGAAAAGGAAAAACAATGTCATTGACAATATTTTTATGTTCCGGGTAAAGTCCGGTTGTTCGGTTGGATATTGATCCGTTAAAGTGCTTAATAAGCATTTAAAGTGTCTTTAATATTATTTTTAGTGACACGAAGAATTCCCGACACTTTGGAAAGTGTCTAGTATTATTTTCCCATGTTCTTGCACTTTACTAGTTAGCTTAAATGCTGAATTTTGTATTAAAGTGCAGAATTTTGTGTTTAAAACATGTTTTAGGCACATCCGGTCACTATAACTAATGCCTAGTGACGTAGTTCTATAATCCTCATTTCTCTACACTCCCTACTAGTGTAGTGATCTATTCCCGGCTCATACTGGCCTTAGAGATAGTCTGTCTGATGCTGGCTATGTCAGCATGTTTACTGGGTTATCCGTTATTTTGTGCTACTGTACTTTTTGTGCATCAAGTTTGTCACTATAGTTATGTGTAAATAATGGAGTGACAGCAAATAAAGTATGATGCATATACATGTATGTATCAGAATTCACGTAGCAGTTTAACCACAATTGTAAGCAAGCACAGTAATTAAGCATTAATTAAATATTAATTAATTCGTACAGATACCTGATTTGGTGAGGGTTGTCACATTCTCCCCCCGTTAGAAAAATTTCGTCCCGAAATTTTAGGTTCTGCTTCTGGTTGCAGGGGTCTTGGGAAATAAGTGGGGGTATTTCTCTTTCATTCGGTCCTCACGTTCCAAGGTGTATTCAGGACCATGTCTTGCATTCCATCGAACCTTGACGAGCTTGACACTGCTCCGGCGGGTTTTGTTCACCTTCCAATCCGTAACCTCAACCGGTTCTTCGACAAAATGGAGCGTGTCGTCAATATGAATCTCGTCTGCGGGAATGACAACGGTATCTTGCGTTGGACTTTTCTTCAAATTTGATACATGAAATGTATCGTGGACACCGTTCAGCTCGGCAGGTAAATCCAACTTGTATGCTACTAACCCAATTCTTTCTAGAATCTTGAATGGACCAATATATCGAGGATTCAACTTTCCACGCTTCCCGAAGCGTGCCACACCCTTCCAGGGTGATACTTTCAACAATACTATGTCACCTACCTCAAACTCTAGAGGTTTCCTTCTTCGATCTGCATAACATTTCTGACGATCACGAGCCGCCTTGATGCGATCTCGGATCTGTGCGATTTTGTCTGTGGTTTCCTGTACCACATCAGGACCAACCAATTACCTATTACCTGCGTCAGACCAACAAAGCGGTGATCTGCACTTGCGGCCATATAGAGCTTCAAATGGCGCGGCACCAATACTGGTGTGGTAGCTGTTGTTGTATGAAAATTCGACCAATGGTAAATGTTTATCCCAGCTACCACCCAAATCCATAACACATGCTCTCAGTATATCCTCCAAAGTCTGTATCGTCCGTTCGCTTTGTCCATCGGTCTGTGGGTGAAATGCAGTGCTTAGATTCAATTGCGAGCCAAAAGCTTCTTGGAAGGACTGCCAAATTCTTGACACAAACCTTCCGTCCCTATCAGAGATGATTGAGAGTGGCACTCCATGATGTGCAATGATTTCTCTCATGTAAATTTCAGCCAATTTGCTCGTGTTGTCCTTCTCTCTGATGGGTAAGAAGTGCGCAGATTTCGTTAATCGGTCCACTATTACCCAAATAGTGTCATGACCCTTTGGCGTTCTTGGCAACTTCGTTATAAAATCCATTGAAATTTGTTCCCATTTCCACTTAGGAATCGCAGGTTGTTGCAGAAGTCCTGAAGGCTTCTGGTATTCAGCTTTAACCTTAGCACACGTTAAACACTTGCTCACATAAACAGCAACATCGCCTTTCATCCTAGGCCACCAATAGTAATCTTTAAGATCCTGGTACATCTTATCTACTCCTGGATGGATAGAGTACCGTGATTTGTGTGCCTCATCAAAAATAACTTTTCTCAAACCACCAAACAAAGGAACCCAAATCCTTTTCATAAAACATAACGTTCCTTCCTCGTTTGGCACTAATTGCTTCTCCATCCCACGAAGATATTCTTCTTCAAGGTTTCTTTCCTTAAGAGCTTCTTTCTGTGCGGCACGAATGCGTAAGGAAAGATCCGTCTGAATAATCATCTCTAAAGCCCTAACCCTTATGGGCTTGATTCTTTCTTTTCGACTTAGGGCATCGGCGACCACATTCGTCTTCCCTGGGTGATACTTGATTTTGCAGTCGTAATCGTTCAACAACTTGACCCAATGTCTTTGTCTCATATTCAGCTCTTTCTGGTCGAATATGTGCTGCAGACTCTTATGATCTGTGAAGATTGTACATTTCGTACCATATAGATAATGTCTCCAAATCTTCAACGCAAATATCACTGCGCCTAGTTCCAAGTCATGCATGGTATAGTTCTTTTCATGTACTTTCAGTTGGCGCGATGCGTAAACTATAACTTTCTGGCGTTGCATCAGCACGCAACCCAATCCTTGACGCAAGGCGTCACAATATACCACAAAGTCATCTGTACCCTCTGGTAGTGCTAAGATTGGCGCATTGCAGAGCTTGTCTTTTAATAGCTGAAACGCTTCTTCCTGTTTGATCCCCCAATCAAACTTCTTATCCTTTTGCGTGAGGAGTGTTAGTGGTTGAGCGATCTTTGAAAAATCCTCAATGAACCTTCGATAGTAGCCAGCCAAACCTAAGAATTGACGAATCTCGGTTGGCGTCTTTAGCGTCTGTCACACCCCTCCAAGGCCCCACCCCGCCTTGGAGGCGTGACATGCCCAGGATCATAGCCACCAATCATATTGAACAAGCATGTAGTTTATTTATAAAAACCAACACAATACAATTGGTGTCAAAACATGGTTTGAGTTTACAGCGGAAGCAAAACATAAGTTTAATATAAGTTTTCCCCACAACGACCACGCCTCCTTGTGCAAGCTCCTTAAGCTAGGGACCTAACGACCTGCAAGGCATGTGACAACGAGTCAACAACAAAGTTGAGTGAATTCACGGTTGGTTCACTGGCTTACTAGCCCGTATCGCGGTCTCCCAGACATGTGTGCGAAGGATACTACATCGCGGCCCTACAGGCATGTGTGCGAAGATCAGTGGAGTGGCATCCTACCTCTGGAGGATGGTCGTGCCTTGTAGAAAGTTTGTGAACTCACCTTTGCTTTTGCTTTGCTCGGTTTGCCTATCTTCTTTGATTGTAAGGGTATGGGATAGAGTTTAGCCTACTGATAAGCCTAATAATCTAATGCACACGAAATTAGGTAAGTAACCAATACAGCATTTACGACAATTCACGAGATCAAACCCTCACAACGATTAATAAGGTGCAATACTTAACAATTCAACGGATTCACAACGAATAACAGAGCATAGTCCGAAATTGGATAATACTCAAATATTCAAGTCGAAATCACGACGAATCAAATAAAGTATCAGCTCAATTTGAGCAGCACTTAATCATACGTTGGATAGTTACAATCGATCGGACGTTGAATCGTAGCAGCGATCGAATTAATACCCTGAATCGTAGCAGCACTTCGTGATTGTGTGTGTTTTTGGACTGTTTCTTCTATAATTCGACGTACACAGAGAGTTTGTGCGTCGTTGTAACTTCCTCAGGCAAGTCCCAAGGCCTGCTATTTATAGCCGAATTTTGGTCTTGCTTACGGACCGTATGCCATATCCCTTACGGTCCGTAAGGGAAGCAGTCTAATTATAAGGCGGCTAAGTTCGGGACAAGGCTTGCTCACTTGAAAATTTCCACCAATCAAAGTTAAACAACGAGTTTTGAGGATAATTATTAGCTAGGTTTTACCCCCCTTGAGTTTTAGGGGTCCTGATCCTGATTCTGATTGTTCTAAAACTTTCAGGGTTTGTTCAGAATCACCTGGGGATCTTAATTAGGGTTTCCTTAATAGCTAATTAACATCCTAAGTATTGATTTTTAGTGAGAGTTGTTACATTCTCCCCTCCTTATAGAAATCTCGTCCTCGAGATTTATTCGAATAAGTAAGGATACCAGTACTAATCTTTTATGCTCGAGAAACTTAACCTTTATGTCTTCTATATAAAGTGGTTTCTCAACTAATCTTTAAATTTTTCATTCACTTATATGTCTTGAAGAGGTACTACCAACTATTCGTCAAATAGATATTTCTTAAAGTTGGATACATGAAATACTTAGGGAAGACTTAACCTTAGCTGTAACACTTAAAATGAATATTACAGAATGCAGTAAAGTATTGAGTCTTGCACTTGGAGCGAAGCATCGTTGCGGATTACTGTACAGGTTATAGTCCGGTTTTATCAAAAATCTTTTCCCTTTTTTTTTAAAACCAAGTTCACTATAACCAATGGCTCCGATACCACTCTGTCACACCCCTCCAAGGCCCCACCCCGCCTTGGAGGCGTGACATGCCCAGGATCATAGCCACCAATCATATTGAACAAGCATGTAGTTTATTTATAAAAACCAACACAATACAATTGGTGTCAAAACATGGTTTGAGTTTACAGCGGAAGCAAAACATAAGTTTAATATAAGTTTTCCCCACAACGACCACGCCTCCTTGTGCAAGCTCCGTAAGCTAGGGACCTAACGACCTGCAAGGCATGTGACAACGAGTCAACAACAAAGTTGAGTGAATTCACGGTTGGTTCACTGGCTTACTAGCCCGTATCGCGGTCTCCCAGACATGTGTGCGAAGGATACTACATCGCGGCCCTACAGGCATGTGTGCGAAGATCAGTGGAGTGGCATCCTACCTCTGGAGGATGGCCGTGCCTTGTAGAAAGTTTGTGAACTCACCTTTGCTTTTGCTTTGCCCGGTTTGCCTATCTTCTTTGATTGTAAGGCTATGGGATAGAGTTTAGCCTACTGATAAGCCTAATAATCTAATGCACACGAAATTAGGTAAGTAACCAATACAGCATATACAACAATTCACGAGATCAAACCCTCACAACGATTAATAAGGTGCAATACTTAACAATTCAACGGATTCACAACGAATAACAGAGCATAGTCCGAAATTGGATAATACTCAAATATTCAAGTCGAAATCACGACGAATCAAATAAAGTATCAGCTCAATTTGAGCAGCACTTAATCATACGTTGGATAGTTACAATCGATCGGACGTTGAATCGTAGCAGCGATCGAATTAATACCCTGAATCGTAGCAGCACTTCGTGATTGTGTGTGTTTTTGGACTGTTTCTTCTATAATTCGACGTACACAGAGAGTTTGTGCGTCGTTGTAACTTCCTCAGGCAAGTCCCAAGGCCTGCTATTTATAGCCGAATTTTGGTCTTGCTTACGGACCGTATGCCATATCCCTTACGGTCCATAAGGGAAGCAGTCTAATTATAAGGCGGCTAAGTTCGGGACTAGGCTTGCTGACTTGAAAATTTCCACCAATCAAAGTTAAACAACGAGTTTTGAGGATAATTATTAGCTAGGTTTTACCCCCCTTGAGTTTTAGGGGTCCTGATCCTGATTCTGATTGTTCTAAAACTTTCAGGGTTTGTTCAGAATCACCTGGGGATCTTAATTAGGGTTTCCTTAATAGCTAATTAACATCCTAAGTATTGATTTTTAGTGAGAGTTGTTACATTCTCCCCTCCTTATAGAAATCTCGTCCTCGAGATTTATTCGAATAAGTAAGGATACCAGTACTAATCTTTTATGCTCGAGAAACTTAACCTTTATGTCTTCTATATAAAGTGGTTTCTCAACTAATCTTTAAATTTTTCATTCACTTATATGTCTTGAAGAGGTACTACCAACTATTCGTCAAATAGATATTTCTTAAAGTTGGATACATGAAATACTTAGGGAAGACTTAACCTTAGCTGTAACACTTAAAATGAATATTACAGAATGCAGTAAAGTATTGAGTCTTGCACTTGGAGCGAAGCATCGTTGCGGATTACTGTACAGGTTATAGTCCGGTTTTATCAAAAATCTTTTCCCTTTTTTTTAAAACCAAGTTCACTATAACCAATGGCTCTGATACCACTCTGTCACACCCCTCCAAGGCCCCACCCCGCCTTGGAGGCGTGACATGCCCAGGATCATAGCCACCAATCATATTGAACAAGCATATAG
The DNA here is from genome assembly GCF_002127325.2 of Helianthus annuus. Classification (NCBI taxonomy): domain Eukaryota; kingdom Viridiplantae; phylum Streptophyta; class Magnoliopsida; order Asterales; family Asteraceae; genus Helianthus; species Helianthus annuus. The sequence continues at coordinate 116,831,427 of NC_035436.2, forward strand.
TTTATTTATAAAAACCAACACAATACAATTGGTGTCAAAACATGGTTTGAGTTTACAGCGGAAGCAAAACATAAGTTTAATATAAGTTTTCCCCACAACGACCACGCCTCCTTGTGCAAGCTCCTTAAGCTAGGGACCTAACGACCTGCAAGGCATGTGACAACGATTCAACAACAAAGTTGAGTGAATTCACGGTTGGTTCACTGGCTTACTAGCCCGTATCGCGGTCTCCCAGACATGTGTGCGAAGGATACTACATCGCGGCCCTACAGGCATGTGTGTGAAGATCAGTGGAGTGGCATCCTACCTCTGGAGGATGGCCGTGCCTTGTAGAAAGTTTGTGAACTCACCTTTGCTTTTGCTTTGCCCGGTTTGCCTATCTTCTTTGATTGTAAGGGTATGGGATAGAGTTTAGCCTACTGATAAGCCTAATAATCTAATGCACACGAAATTAGGTAAGTAACCAATACAGCATTTACGACAATTCACGAGATTAAACCCTCACAACGATTAATAAGGTGCAATACTTAACAATTCAACGGATTCACAACGAATAACAGAGCATAGTCCGAAATTGGATAATACTCAAATATTCAAGTCGAAATCACGACGAATCAAATAAAGTATCAGCTCAATTTGAGCAGCACTTAATCATACGTTGGATAGTTACAATCGACCGGACGTTGAATCGTAGCAGCGATCGAATTAATACCCTGAATCGTAGCAGCACTTCGTGATTGTGTGTGTTTTTGGACTGTTTCTTCTATAATTCGACGTACACAGAGAGTTTGTGCGTCGTTGTAACTTCCTCAAGCAAGTCCCAAGGCCTGCTATTTATAGCCGAATTTTGGTCTTGCTTACGGACCGTATGCCATATCCCTTACGGTCCGTAAGGGAAGCAGTCTAATTATAAGGCGGCTAAGTTCGGGACTAGGCTTGCTGACTTGAAAATTTCCACCAATCAAAGTTAAACAACGAGTTTTGAGGATAATTATTAGCTAGGTTTTACCCCCCTTGAGTTTTAGGGGTCCTGATCCTGATTCTGATTGTTCTAAAACTTTCAGGGTTTGTTCCGAATCACCTGGGGATCTTAATTAGGGTTTCCTTAATAGCTAATTAACATCCTAAGTATTGATTTTTAGTGAGAGTTGTTATAGCGTCTCCCAATTCTTGATCGCTTCGATCTTGGTGGGGTCCACATGAATCCCATCTCCATTTACCACATGTCCAAGAAATTGGACCTCACGTAGCCAAAACTCGCATTTAGAGTATTTGGCATACAACTGTTCCTTTTTCAGCAACTCCAAAATAGCTCTTAAGTGCTGTTCGTGTTCAGCCTTCGTCTTTGAATAAATCAAAATGTCGTCGATAAACACAATTACGAACTTATCCAAGTACGGCTTGCAAACTCTGTTCATTAGGTCCATAAAAACAGCTGGTGTGTTAGTCAACCCAAACGGCATAACTAGGAACTCGTAGTGTCCATAACGAGTCCTAAAGGCTGTCTTCGGGATACTTTCCTCTTGTATCCTTAGCTGATGGTAACCTGATCGCAAATCGATCTTCGAGTAAAAACTTGAGCCTTGCAGCTGGTCAAATAGGTCATCGATCCTCAGCAGAGGATACCTATTCTTGATCGTCAACTTATTCAACTCCTGGTAGTCGATACACATACGAAAACTACCATCCTTCTTCTTGACAAACAGGACCGGAGCTCCGCAAGGTGAGAAGCTTGGTCTGATGAATCCTTTGTCTAGCAACTCTTGAAGTTGTGTCGACAATTCTTGCATTTCTGAAGGTGCAAGTCTGTAGGGTGCCTTAGCCACAGGCGCGGTGCCTGGAACTAAGTCAATGTGGAATTCCACTTGCCTTTGGGGTGGCAATCCTGGCAAGTCTTCTGGAAAGACTTCAGGATATTCCCTCACGACAGGGATGTCTTCGATCTTTGGTTCAGCAGCTTTCTTATCCACGATGTGTGCCAGGAAGGCAGCGCATCCCTTTTGTAAACACTTACGGGCTTTCAGGCAGCTGATGATTCTTAAAGGCGTATCACGCTTTTCTCCATGAACTACTATCGTCTCTCCATCTTCAGTTGGGATGCGAACGACCTTTTCGTGACAAACAATTTCTGCCTTGTTGCTTGATAACCAATCCATCCCTACTACCACGTCGAAGCTTCCCAACTGGACTGGTAGTAGATCCAAAGCAAACTCACGCTCTCCCAACTCGATTACACAACCTCTGACCACTTCATTGGCTTCTACTAACTTTCCATTCGCCAATTCGATTGAGTACGGGATATCTAATTTACTAGCGGCTATCCCAAGCATATTCTTAAATTCTAATGACACGAAGCTATAATCGGCACCAGTATCAAATAAAACGGATGCAAAGCGTTGGTTTATAGGGAACGTACCAGTAACAACATTGGGATCCTGGCGCGCTTCCCTCGCTTCGATATTAAAGACCCTTCTCAGTGCTTGGTTCAATTCCGGGCAGTTTCTCTTAAAATGCCCAATGTCACCAAATTGAAACAACCCATTCTTTGACCATTTCCTGCTCCGTTCCCAGCTTGATTGTTGTCTTGGGTTCGGTTTACGTTACCCGCTTGATTTGCGTTGTTCCCTCGATTTCCATTTGCTCCGTTGTTTCCTTGTGCACGATTCCCATTACCTCCACGATTATTGTTCCTATTACCAAAACCTCCTTGGCCACCCCGACCTGCACTTGCCCAACAATTATCCATCAAATGACCAACCTTTCCACAAGCTTCACACACTTTAGGCCCACACCGGCCAGAATGGTGACGTTGGCAGGTGTTACACTTGGGGTGTGTACCCATATACCCTTTTCCTTTCTTTCCAGCACCAGTTGTAGCTTGAACCGGCGTGCTCAACTCTCCTTTCTTACCAACCCCGCTTGTTCCTTGTTTGAAATTCGAGAACTTCCTTTTGTTCTCGCCAGATGACTCTACGTGAGTCTCCTTCTTCTTTGGCTCAACATTTGAAAACTTGTTTAAGCGGACGACTTCCTCAGTAAGAGCTACGCTAAGATCGATTGCCTCAGTGATTATCGCTGGCTTTGAAGAAGTCACCATACTCATGATCTGTGGAGCTAAACCCCAAATGAAATGCCCGATTCACTTGAATTCCGGTGTAACCATGTAAGGTACCACATGAGACAAGTCGTGAAACCTTTGAACATACTCCGCGATCTTGGATCCTTCCATCTTTAAATGCCAAAATTCAGTCTCCAACCTTTGAATTTCAGCGCGAGAGCAATACTTTCTTCGCATAAGCTCTTTTAGCTCGTTCCATGTCATTGCATATGCAGCGGCTTCGCCCAGAGTCTGTACTTGTAAGTTCCACCAGGACAGGGCTCCGTCCAAGAATAGCCCAGAAATGTAAGTCACTTGTTGGTCTGGAGCGCACTTGCTCATTCGGAGAACAGACTCTGTCTTTTTGTCCCATCTGACAAAAGCAACAGCACCTCCGGTGCCGTCAAAAGTTTACAGGTTTGCAGTCTAGGAACTGCTTGTAGGTGCACCCTGCACATACGTTAGAATATACAAATGGCATTAGCAATTGTGCTAAAGATATCCAAATGTATCGTGGTATGTCTCAATGACTTAACATTACCATGTGGCGGATTGTTATTGCCATGGTTTTGGGAGATATTCCCACTGGTTTCCGCCTGCGAAGCAGCATATTGCGCAATGGTGGCAGCAATGACTTGTTGAAGTTCTGCCTCGTTGGTAGGCATGCGTGCCTGACGTCTTGGTGGCATCTTCAAAAAGATGTGTTCATGTAAGTCAGGCCATAATAAATAAAGGATCATACGTACGTAATATTAATATCAACACGTAATATCTCATGTTATAGCTAAATCAAACACATAACATTTCATGTTATAGAACACAAACAATCAATCAAACTTCACATATGATGTGAATACTGCGATTGTACTGTCATAAATCGAGACCACAATGTAAGGTTTACAAGTACATAACTGTATCATACAACATCCGTGACTAAGGGCCACTTCGCCCTAGTCCAAAACTATTACATCAATGTCAATAACAACCAATATCCAAATCATCAAAAATCATGATCATCCAAAACGCGGTCTCCAAAAAGGCTGTAAAGTCTGCACAATCGCCGTCCTCTCATCAAAAGTCTACCCATGTCGTACAAAATGGCCCTACGCTGATGGCGGTGGAGGAGGGGGAAAATGAGAAAAGAGCAAACGTCGCATGTGAAGCCAATCCTCCTCCATAGCGCGATGAGAACGCAACAGATACGCGATCTGCTGCTCTAGAGTCCAAAAACGAGCAGCAGAATCGGGAGATAACGGATGAGGAGGGTGTGATACTGCAGGTGGAGTCTGGCACTGGCACGGTGGTCGCTGAGCTCTCTCCAGCTCCTGCACGCGACGAGTCAGCGCCTCCTGCTGTATCATGAAAGACCTGAGAATATCCTCTATAGAATAACCCATGTGATATGGGTGATACGGATCAGATGGCGGCATAATGGGTGGCGAAGTCCAGAGGAACGGCTCACTAGATGGTACAGCAGATGGTGTAACAGGGGGAATAAAAGTATGATGAGAAATCGGAGGTACAAACTGATCTCCTCCTGTCATGAAAGGTGTATGACCAAAAGGCTGACGAGATGAACCTTCTCCAGGACGTGGTGGAGGTATGTCCTGAAGAAATGTAACAGGTAAGTCTGCGCGATGCGCATCTATAACGTGTGTGGAAAATAAAGGTGCATCAATGGGAGCTGAAGCAGGTGCTGAAACGGGTGCCACAGGGGGTGTAATAGGTACCACGAAAGGTGGGAAATCATCGTCATCGTCTATCCACCCATTTCAGGTGTGCGCGTATCGAGGGTCAACATGGGTCGCAAAAGGTGCATGATCGAACTGCACAGGTACTGGGTCAGGAAGAGGGGCAACAACAGGATCAGCAGGAATATCAGCAACATGAGGAGCATCAATATGTGCAGCATGACCATCCTCCAACTGTGGAGCAACAACAGGATGATCGTCAACAGGTAAATCATCAATCAAAGGAGCAACAGCAGGTACATCAGCATGAATAGGGTCATGCTCGAATGCAAGGACAGGAGCATCAACTGGCTCATGGTCCACAGCAGGCTCCGGATCATCAAACTCCATCTCGAAATCAGCGGGATCAACAAACATAGGGTCAACAGGGGCTACGGGATCCTCCATGGGCTGATCTAAATGAATAAACTCAATGTCATGATCGGGATCAAAGCCAGGTGGGAAAACAGGATCTGAATCATCATCAATATCATGATCGAACTCAAAAATAGGGGCAGGTGCAGGTGCAGCGGATGACGCTCTATCAGGGTCTGTGTCATGCGAATGGTGCTGCACTCCCTGCGTGTGTGAAGGTGCAGACGCCACAGACTCAAAGGAGTCTGGGACAGGCGAATGAACGGGTGCCTCCTCTACAGGAGCATCAGCAAGAAGTAGAATATCAGCAACAGCAATATGGGCCTCGCCCTCAAAGTCATCCTCGAATGGGTCCTCATCAAACAACTCGACGTCGTCGTCAGCGACCACGTCAAGGGGCATATCAACAATAGGGTAAGCGGCAAGGGGTACAGGGGCAGGGATCACCACGAGTGGCAAATCCCCAGCGATATGGCCATCAGCAGGCTCTGCTACGACATTGGGCAGCGCAAAGGGCTGGAAGTCGTCATCGTCCGTGCTGGTAGTATCCGAAGTATACACCTCGTGCTCTGATGAAACTATGTCGTCTAATACTATAGCCATGGGGTCTGTAGTGTCTGACTCTCCAGTACCAGATGAAGGCATGATGTCTGTAACACAAACACACACATGCACAAACAATCAATCATATAGTCAAATAAACATGTTAGTCACCAATAAGCAATCAAATAGTTCTCCTAGTCCCACTAGCCTCCCAGCCTCTCAGACTGAATCTCCTAGTCTCTCAGACTGAACTCCCTAGTCCCACTAGATTAATCTCCCAGCCTCCCAGACTGACTCCCTAGTCCCACTAGACCACTCCCTCAGCCTCCCAGACTGAGCCTCCTAGTCCCACTAGACCACTCCCTCAGCCTCCCAGACTGAGCCATAACTAACATATAAAATGTGCTCAACTTTTGTTTGTAAAAATATTTTGTACTCTGGATCTGGACGTAGTGTATGCAATGTAAAAATGTTTTTGTGAGAGTCCTAGTGATCATAGTCTAGACTCGAGAAGGAATCCTAGTTCGCTATGATCAACGCTCTGATACCAAGCTGTCACACCCTGGCTTTGCGGAAGCGTGGGTTAATTTGGTGTGACTTCTTAATACCATAACTTAATCACAACTAAGCTATATGAAAGTAAAAGCATGCAGATCATCCATTGATTTAAGTTTTAAAATAAAAGTACCACAACATTGTTTTAGAGCGTTGACACATGCAACGGAAATTACAACCTAATAATATAAAAACATTGTTCAGAAGACATAACCACAAACATAAAACAGAAGTAGTTTAAGAACTGTGACTCGTCCAGGTAAAAGCCACAACCCCTAAACTTGGATGACCTCATAACTCTTACGCAGCGTGAAAACGTAGCATACCATGCCAGACCCTTAGTTCCCTGAAATACATGTAAGTTGGAAAAATCAACAAAAATTGTTGAGCGAGTTCATGTGTAATGAGTATGTAAAACCCTTGTAAGTATAAAATCCTGGTATGTAGCAAATAAGGAAATAAAGAGATCACCAATGTGTGAAGTGCAGTAGGAAGACTCAAACCTAGCAGATTTTTGCGTCGGGTACCAAGTCACCCCGAGGTCCGTACTGTTGGGCCTGGGGCTGGGCTTGCTACACCCAGATAGATCTACCGCTAAAGACCCTCGGTCCTACACTGAGGATTAATGGCCTCCAGTTCCTGCTAACCCACTCACATGATCTAAGTAGTAACCCTCCTTACGCTAACCATACCATGTATAAAGTATTCGTAAACATTGTAACATGTATTTCACCCCCGCAGTTTAGAAACTGAAAACAGTTTAAGAGAAAGTGGGGACATGAACTCACTGAAGTGCGCCTCGAAATAATATCTCCCAGTCAACCTGCTGCGTGACGACCTACACGTACTAACTTCTATTAGACGGACTGCCGTGCCTTAGCTTAAGGTTTAAGTTTTTGGGAAATAGTTAGACAACTATTTCGTGTTTACACTTCTTAATTATGTATTAATTATATTCCTTCCCAAGGATGGGGGTTTTAATACATGTGCGTTTATATAATTCCAAGACTTCATTATTAAGTCCCACTTAATAAAATATATTTTAATTCATTTGTCCAAAACATTCTATCTCCAAAATATAAATATTTTCCCAAAAACATTATATTTTATTCCATATAATTTTCCCAAAATAATACTTTTATCAAAATACGCATTTAAGAGTATTTTCTGAAAATACATAAGTTACATTTAAAGTTCGGGTGGTAATAATAATAATACCGGTGTAACTTAAATATCATGAAGGCGTTCGTATTATTTTGGAGTCGTTACTATTCAGTATGTTCCAGTAATATTATTTTTACTCTAAAAACAATATTTATGTAGTTCCCAAAATAATCATAAAAATTCACACAAGTGTTACCATGAAAAATATATATTCTAAATATATATTTAGCAAGTTTTATTTATGAAAATCCCACCTCCGACACTTGGAAGTTTTGTAATAAAAATCATGGCGAATTTTTATTTGGAAAATAAGTTAAAAATATATTCACAACACTTGTTACAAAAATATTTCCAAGTGTTATATTTCTGGAAAAATTTCGCCAGAGTTTCCTCTGTAACTGGAGGTGGCCACGCTTTCTAGCGTATCATTTTCTTTTAAAAATTCAATCAACAATTTTCCTAACATCAACAAACAATATTCAAACACTAAACTAGTCAACTAAGTATAAATCGCAAACACATGAACTTGTAAGTTGTGTAAAAGTATGTAGTAACCTTCCATCATTTTTAGTAAATCTTTTTTATCCTTAAAAATGAAATCGGTTTCTTGAAAGCTTTATTTTTAAAGAAAATGCAAGTTTACAACTTCTAGTCCAAGGATTACGAAAATATTTCTTTGTTAAATCTTTTGTTACATAAGTGTTTACACACTTGCTTTTTCATTAAAAAGCTTGTAGTTTATGTAAGATCCGGGTTTGAAACATGATTTCATCTTACACTTGGTTCTTCAAAAATACCACTTATAGATCCTTAGATCTACTAGTTTAGAACTCCATTTTACAAGAAAAACTATTTTTACACAAGTTCATGTTTATGTTGTGGAAAGATTCGTCATCTTGCAACTTTCACATTTAACATATCACTAGTTCATGTTCCATGAACATGAACTAGCATGGTTAGATGACGATCCGTTCCACTACTAGCATTCAACAACATAAAATAACCATAACAAAACAAGATTTACAAATTTTACACCATTAGTTTCTTTTTATCCATCAAGTTCATCATTCTAGCAAGACTTTAAGTTTTGTTCTTAAGTGTTTGATGTGTGTAAAATGCAACATATAAAACACATCAATTAAGGCATAAAACTAACCCTTTTTAAGTACTAATGTTGGAAAAAGAGTGTTTTTGTCTTCCTTTTGTATTTTCAGGATGAAATGAGCTCAAAATCACAAAAGAAGCAAAAAGACCACTAATTCTACCATAAATACAAGAAAAGGAACAAAAGTAGACTGCCCGGACCCTCAACGGCACCTCCCAAAGCAAAAAGAAAGAAACAGAGTCTGAACACGCCCCGTGTCCAGCGAACACGGGGGCGTGCCCAGGAAGCAGCAGAAAAGACAAACCAGTAGAAGCTTCCATTGCCCACCATGGGGCCGTGTCCAGCGAGCACGGGGGCGTGGTGAAAGTACAGCAGGCGCATTAATTGTAATTCGCAATTACAATTAATGAGGAGAGAGAGTGTCAGGCGGGCACGGGGCCGTGTCCAGCCTTCTGTTCAGCGTATAAATAGAGGAGCTTGGCTTCATTCTCTCTCATCCCTTGGCACACCACCTCTCTCACACCTCATCCACCACCCACCACCACCATAACACCATCATCCACCACCATCATCCATTGTCCATCGTAGAGTGTGTGAGTCGTCTCGGGATCCAAGATTGATCGTAAGAGTTCTTGACAATCAAGGCCATGTTTGCCTAAGTCTCTTACATCACTTGGTGAAGACAAGTGTTTAGTATAATACTTTTTATTTTTAATCTTTTGCACTTTTTATTTGGTTTTGTATTAATGACTTTAATAACTAGTTACTTATGTTGAAGGTGATCTTTCCTTATCGTTTGTCCGTGGTGTCTTGGCGTTATTTTACTGTCTATATAAAATAAAAGATTTTCACCATTCATATCTCCACGGTCTATATGGAGGTATGTTGGCTACCTGGTCGGGGGTTAAGGGAACGGTTTGGTAAAGGTCTTGCCCTTGTTCAGCGTTTAGAGGTCCTGCTTGGGACCTGGGTCAAATTTAGTAGGATCTCCTTCAATGCCCATAGGTATTGGATGGCGGGGATCCAAACTCTTTGACCCCCTCATAAGTTAACTACTATTAATACTATAACCCGGTTATTTAGGACTGTATCCCTGCTGACTCAGACTACTTAGCCGAGGGTAACGTCACCGCCAGAAGCGGGGCCTACCACAATTTGCATTAATAACTTAATTCATTATCGTTCAATAATCCAACCCTTTAGGATTGTATCCTTGCTGACTCAAACTACTGGGTTGAGGGTAACGTCGCCTTCAAAAGAGGGGCCTACTACAATAACTAAGATAATCTCTTAAACAAGTGCAAAAGTGCGAAAATAATCAAAGGTTATACTAATACACGTGTCGGATCCAAGTGATTCATCTTGTCTATCTGTTTTTATTTTATTTTTATTTTTCAGCATTTAGTTAGTTTTTATTTTTCTTAGTTTAAAACATTTTTTCTAACCTTTTTGATTTGATTAGACGTTGAGGATAAACCGGTACTAAAAGCTCTTGTGTCCTTGGACGACCTCGGTATCTTACCAACACTATACTACGTCCACGATGGGTGCACTTGCCCATATGTGTGTTTAGTGTTAGTGAGTATCGTGTTTTATAAATTTAAAACTTGGCTAAAAGTGTAAAAAGGGCTTAAATATACATCAAAATTATATTACACTACACACGCATCAAGTTTTTGGCGTCGTTGCCGGGGACACAAGGATTTTAAGAAAGTTAGGAATCAACGGCCTAATCATATTTTTATTTTTCTTTAATTTTTTAGGATTTTTTCTTAGATTTTTAGCTTCTGCAGAGCTCAACACGGGGCCGTGCCTGCTGAACACGCCCCGTGCTCAATCATTGGAACTGGCAATCATGTTTTAAGTCAGACAGTAGGCTGAACACGGGGCCGTGTCCACTCAACACGCCCCCGTACCCAAGATTCAGTTACTGAAAACAGAACCGTTAGATCCCGGCGGTTGGTAATTTCTGACACAAACATGAGTGATAGAAATTCTTTTTACTTTCGGCACTCTTATGGTTTGTGGTGTCGAATATGTGGAGGCGAACATGAGGAATTAAAATGTTTTTTCCTCACTTATAGGCCCCACTATATAGACCCACCGATTCCTTGTAACCTTAAGAGGGGCGAAAGTAAAAATAAGCACTATTTCTCCCTCGAATGCGCCCAGCCAGATATTCTAGGAGAAATGCTCCTTGACGAGCTATTTCAACTAGAAGAACTACTTCTTAATTGGTCAAAAGAACTTAGGAAGGATTTTTTAGATCCATCCCAAGATAATGACCATGAGGAAATGTTGGAACCGCATTCCGACAACCTTGTTGCTCCCGAAAATACCTTCTTACCTAGAAAAGACGCGGACGATAGTCGTCCCTGTGTCGATTGTGCCGTGAAGGACTCCCCATCGACTTCGTTCGATGCATACATAGACCTGAGCGATTCGGCATACACCTTCTTTAACGAGAGCCCGGGAAAGGGTTGGACTTGTCCACCTAGAATGAAAATAGGAATTACCCTCACCGACAACCTCTTGCGTTCTCGCCTTAGTATAGGACAATTAAGGTATCTTAGGCACTTTGGGGTTGTTCCAACAAGTCAAGAGCCACCCGATATAGATTAGCTCCTTAGTAAAGACAAAACTTCATAAGACAGCTTTCCGACACGGGGCCGTGCCCGGCCAACACGCCCCCGTGTCCACCAAAAGATTCCCCTCTGATCAGAACGTCAGAATACGGACAAACTGTGTCAGAATTTCATCTGCACACGGGGCCGTGTCCAGCGGACACGGGGCCGTGTCCAGCAGGCTGTCATTTTCTATAAATGCAGCCAAAAATCCTGCACATTTGGACCAACTTGGGGACAGAGATTTGAAGGAATCTTCTCTCAAACAATCCTAGGTAAGTCTAAAAGAAGTTTCCAACAACCCATCTTGTCCTTTCCTCTTCTAGACATTTCCTTCTTCTTCATCTTTCTTCAAGAACTACCATGAAAAGTTTGAATTTTCAATCTTTGTGGTAGGGAACAATGAGTTTTGATCATAGAATCTTGGTAAAAACATGTTATGTAACATTGTTTAAAGTTATTTACTGACAAAAAGCTTGCATAAACTCAGAAAATAACTTAAAAACCCAAGATTCCTTGCTCCAAAATTCTGCAGAAAGATGAACACGGGGCCGTGCTCAATGAGCACGGGGCCGTGTCCAGAAACTGTTTCGTCATATAAACTGCTTTTGGTTTAGTTTTAGTAGAATGGGGAGTGAAAACAGCGAAACATCATCCGTTCATTCCTCAAACAGCCGAAGGGGAAGGAGGCCTTCCGTTGAAGCTACACTTGTGCACTACGTGATAGCGCTAAGGGAAGCTCTCGACCAAATGACGTCAGTAGAGGAGGTCCTCATTGACCGTATTAACGATCTTACAATGGGACTTGAAAGCAGCTTCCAAGAGATTAACCTTTTGCACCAAAGGTTAAACATTTTGGTAGCACCCCCTATGGAACCAGTCCTTCCACAACAAGACTGGAACTTGGCACTCGGTGTTAACAACCCTACCGGGTGGGGAGACTTTCCCGCAGAACCTCCTATGGAAAACCCACAAGAAGTTCCAGCGGAAGTTGAAACTCCTCAAACCAATGCAAGCGAGCCCTCTTTTCTCCTTCCAAGGGAGGTAGAGGAGTGGCTTGCCGACATATGAGGAGAACCGCACCCGAAAGGAGGAGTTCTACAAAGCCTTATCTAACCAAGACTAGTATCTTCTTGGAAATTTTGCTAAATTAAAATAAAACGTAGGGCTAGAACTCCATAAGTTTAATATCTATGTAGTTTTTATCTTTATGAAATGTCTCTCTATGATTTGCAATGTTATGATGGTTTTTATGATTGATGGTTATTTTGAGAATAAAACACACTCATGGTGGTAATGGATAAAAAAGGGAACAAGAAAAAATGGAACCATGCACAAAGAACAGAGCAACCCGACAAAAATCTCCATTACAGAAGGCTCAACACGGGCCGTGCCCAACCAACACGGCCCCGTGCTGAGCCCCTGCAGAAAAATCACCCAGTTCAGGTAACTGGACACGGGCCGTGTTCAGCGGACACGCCCCCGTGTCCAGGCTTCTGTTTCAATTCTGAAAATTTTGTTACTGGCACTTGACCACGGGGCCGTGCCCGGTGAACACGGGGCCGTGTCCAGGATGCCAGTAACAAAAATCTTTGCTTTTTAACACACTTTTATACATTCTAATCAACCAAAAATATTATTTTTGGACACATTGAGGACAATGTGTAATTTAAGTGTGGGGGGGATGTTAAAACCTTGAAATTTTGCAAAATCCTAAACACAAGCCTTACACAAAACTCTATTGGAACCGCTAAACACCCCAAATTTTTTCAAAAAACTTTTTCATTTTTTTTATTTACTTGTCTTAGTTTAAGTTGGGAATAACAAGTTCTAAAAAGGTTATATTTTTACAAGTTTACAACCGATAGCGTCGTGATAAAAAGGAACCAACATAAGAAAATTATGAAACGGTATAACAAGTCTAATTAAAAATTCGATTATATATGCTTGGTCACATTAAAAACCCATTCCCACAAAAGTGAGTTTTGAGCCTTTATTGAGCATAAAAATACACATATTTATATTAAATGCTCATTTTTCGTTTCTTGTGTGAATAGCCGCTCGGTTCTTACAAATCTAGAACTTGCCACGACGATACATTCCCGGTCCTTACCAACTTAAACCCAAGTAAGTAAATGATGGAGGCATTAGGACTAACTATTTTTCTTTCAAAACCATTATTTTTCATTTTTTTTACCTACCCAAAATCCCCCTAGATAGCCCCTTTGAGCCTAAACCTTTCATTTCATTACCCCAAAAACCATTTTTACCCACCAAAAACCTTTTTCATTTTTTTTTCACCCTTTATTTTAGTAACAAGCTCAGTTTTTCGTCAACTTGCCCTTTCATGTGACATCAAAAAAAAAAAAAATTATATATATATGATGAAGTCAAAAACAAACAAAAGCTACAAAAGCTTGTTTGGAGAAATACTTCAAAAATAATAGGTCACTAAAAACAAGGTATTTTACGAAAACCGACACTTGTTACGATTTTCGCCCTTTTTACTAACCACTAACCAACCACCCACCTTTAAACCCAAGCCTTCACCCAAAAAGTCCTCTTGATATTTACAAAGGTAAAAAGTTAAAAAGGAGGAGGATTGATTGCTTGGCAAGCCTATGGAAAGACGTAAGTTCCGTGCCGCTCTCGAGTGATTCACTAAAATATACACCTTCGGCCGAGTGTTGAGTGATCTCCCGTGAGGTATGTGAACTTGTATATAAATGGAATTTTAATAAGGCATGCTATGCCCAAATAAGTAATTTATCTTATGAAAAGTTCAAAATAAATCATAACGAATAGGATTGTAAATAAATAAAAATAAAGCCTATAAAAACCTTGGATTCCCGACACTCTAGGACAAGCTAAAAAAACTTCTCTTCTACCTATTCCATTTGGGAGTGTAAGCCACATTTAAAGAGTTTTGCTTGAGGACAAGCAAAAGTTCAAGTGTGGGGGTATTTGATGTGTGTAAAATGCAACATATAAAACACATCAATTAAGGCATAAAACTAACCCTTTTTAAGTACTAATGTTGGAAAAAGAGTGTTTTTGTCTTCCTTTTGTATTTTCAGGATGAAATGAGCTCAAAATCACAAAAGAAGCAAAAAGACCACTAATTCTACCATAAATACAAGAAAAGGAACTAAAGTAGACTGCCCGGACCCTCAACGGCACCTCCCAAAGCAAAAAGAAAGAAACAGAGTCTGAACACGCCCCGTGTCCAGCGAACACGGGGGCGTGCCCAGGAAGCAGCAGAAAAGACAAACCAGTAGAAGCTTCCATTGCCCACCACGGGGCCATGTCCAGCGAGCACGGGGGCGTGGTGAAAGTACAGCAGGCGCATTAATTGTAATTCGCAATTACAATTAATGAGGAGAGAGAGTGTCAGGCGGGCACGGGGCTGTGTCCAGCGGACATGGGGCCGTGTCCAGCCTTCTGTTCAGCCTATAAATAGAGGAGCTTGGCTTCATTCTCTCTCATCCCTTGGCACACCACCTCTCTCACACCTCATCCACCACCCACCACCACCATAACACCATCATCCACCACCATCATCCATTGTCCATCGTAGAGTGTGTGAGTCGTCTCGGGATCCAAGATTGATCGTAAGAGTTCTTGACAATCAAGGCCATGTTTGCCTAAGTCTCTTACATCACTTGGTGAAGACAAGTGTTTAGTATAATACTTTTTATTTTTAATCTTTTGCACTTTTTATTTGGTTTTGTATTAATGACTTTAATAACTAGTTACTTATGTTGAAGGTGATCTTTCCTTATCGTTTGTCCGTGGTGTCTTGGCGTTATTTTACTGTCTATATAAAATAAAAGATTTTCACCATTCATATCTCCACGGTCTATATGGAGGTATGTTGGCTACCTGGTCGGGGGTTAAGGGAACGGTTTGGTAAAGGTCTTGCCCTTGTTCAGCGTTTAGAGGTCCTGCTTGGGACCTGGGTCAAATTTAGTAGGATCTCCTTCAATGCCCATAGGTATTGGATGGCGGGGATCTAAACTCTTTGACCCCCTCATAAGTTAACTACTATTAATACTATAACCCGGTTATTTAGGACTGTATCCCTGCTGACTCAGACTACTTAGCCGAGGGTAACGTCACCGCCAGAAGCGGGGCCTACCACAATTTGCATTAATAACTTAATTCATTATCTTTCAATAATCCAACCCTTTAGGATTGTATCCTTGCTGACTCAAACTACTGGGTTGAGGGTAACGTCGCCTTCAAAAGAGGGGCCTACTACAATAACTAAGATAATCTCTTAAACAAGTGCAAAAGTGCGAAAATAATCAAAGGTTATACTAATACACGTGTCGGATCCAAGTGATTCATCTTGTCTATCTGTTTTTATTTTATTTTTATTTTTCAGCATTTAGTTAGTTTTTATTTTTCTTAGTTTAAAACATTTTTTCTAACCTTTTTGATTTGATTAGACGTTGAGGATAAACCGGTACTAAAAGCTCTTGTGTCCTTGGACGACCTCGGTATCTTACCAACACTATACTACGTCCACGATGGGTGCACTTGCCCATATGTGTGTTTAGTGTTAGTGAGTATCGTGTTTTATAAATTTAAAACTTGGCTAAAAGTGTAAAAAGGGCTTAAATATACATCAAAATTATATTACACTACACACGCATCAGTGTTCATGATTCTTATCCGTTAAATCTCTTATTATCCACTTTAGACAAGATCAAGAGGGTGTTTAGAATCACTTACAACTAGCTCAAGGCTACGGAAGAATCAAAGCGAAAACTAGGTGGTTAATAGCGTTGTAGAGAGGTCCTTGTGATTCCGTAAGCACCGGGTCTCCTTATGTGAACTCTAGCACCTTGATATGTATGTAAAATGGCAAGATCAAAATTTGAAAATGGGTGTGGGTGTGTGGGAGTTCTCGGACGAGAATGATGAGAGGGAAGGAGAGATGAGATTTTGTGAAGTGTTGAATGAGTGATAAGCTTGATCTAGTGGTATTACTTATAGTCCACTTAGAGCTAATAACCATTAGGTATAATGTATGGAAGATATTAGACAAATGGGATTAAAATAATCAAATTTGTAAGGGTGGTGTCCCCTATGGGGAACCGTTCGGTTGCAAGGGGGGGGGGGGTTTAGTTTGATTTCAACTAGATGGTTAATGTCTAGTTATGTTAAGTTAGGAATTAAGATAGGTTATTTGTGTGTTGTGAATTATAACGGGTGTTAGGGTATTCGGGGACCCTAACTGGCTCAGAAAAGGAAAAACAATGTCATTGACAATATTTTTATGTTCCGGGTAAAGTCCGGTTGTTCGGTTGGATATTGATCCGTTAAATTGCTTAATAAGCATTTAAAGTGTCTTTAATATTATTTTTAGTGACACGAAGAATTCCCGACACTTTGGAAAGTGTCTAGTATTATTTTCCCATGTTCTTGCACTTTACTAGTTAGGTTAAATGCTGAATTTTGTATTAAAGTGCAGAATTTTGTGTTTAAAACATGTTTTAGGCACATCCGGTCACTATAACTAATGCCTAGTGACGTAGTTCTATAATCCTCATTTCTCTACACTCCCTACTAGTGTAGTGATCTATTCCCAGCTCATGGCCTTAGAGACAGTGTCTGTCGGATACTGGCTATGTCAGCATGTTTATTGGGTTATCCCTTTAATGTGCTACTGTACTTTTTGTGCATCAAGTTTGTCACTATAGTTCTGTGTAAATAATGGAGCGACAACAAATAAAGTATGATGCATGTACATGTATGTATCAGAATTCACGTAGCAGTTTAACCACAATTGTAAGCAAGCACAGTAATTAAGCATTAATTAAATATTAATTAATTCAATGGATACCTGATTTGGAGAGGGTTGTCACACTTGTCATAGACCCATTCGACCACCCGATACCGCATATGCACTTACGACTAGTTTCATAAGCATAAATTATATAAACCAGCCAAATAGGGTCAAAACCTTTCTAAATCAGTTCTAATCAGAATGTATAATCAGAATGTATGGTTGTTTGACCCATATTATACGAGTCCTTGTACTCGGAAGGGTATAAACCACATTCTACCCGGTCTCCGCTTAATCTAGTGAACCGTACGTATTTATTAAAGTTAACTGGTCAAAGTCAAATAACTTGAATAAGACCCGTTAACATTCTAAGGGATCATAGTTCCATCCATTCCAGACTAGGAGCTTACCGTAAATTGCACATGTTTTAGTTATTTTATTAACGATTGTGTTTAGCGTCTTTGCTTTGTAAAGACTAGCACAGGTAAGTACTTTTAGCCTATTTTCCTTTATAAGGGCTTGGGATACGGCTTTAGCCGCTTGGTCGGGTATTGAATCAATGATGACTTTAGCCGCTTGGTCGGGTATTGAATCAATGATGAATGATGACCAAAATTTAAATAACCCGTTTTAATCCGTTTTACTTGATAACTTAAACATTGGGGGTTAATACGACCGTGTCCTGGATATCCTCGGCTCATTTAATTGCAAGTGGCCATGACCTAAGCGCGTGGTGTAGGCATACACCTGACAGACACTAATGCTATTTTATATGATATTGAAAATGTGGTGTGTCGGTTAATCATATACCGATTTTAGTTCCAGTCCCCCATATGTATTGACTGTAACAACCCGACTTTTCGAAGTCAAAGTACAAGTCAAAGTCAAAGTCAAAGGAAGAAAAGATTGCTAATTAGATCTATCATTTCTTGCTTAATTATTACTTGCACTCTCAAACCCCGATATTCGATACTCTAGTTAACGCTATATTTGTTTACGATTTGTAATATGTGAAGTAATAATGCGATAAACGCAATTAAACGCTAATCTACTTAACGCTGTCTCATCGCAACCCGAGTCGCAGTTATTGGTATTGTTCTATGTGTGTGTGTTATTATGTGCCTTACTTGTGTGTGTGGATGATATGTTTAAAGGTGTTATTCGAAAACGCAGTCGCAACTCTATCGCATCGCAATCTAATCGCAAACGCAAAACGCAAGGTTACTTATGTTGTTATATGTTAGTTACGTTATTTGTGTAACTCTTGTTTAATACTATCGCATGGCTTACTCGCACCTTGCTTAAACGCAACGCAACGCTCAACACACGAAATGGAAGTCGGAAAACCAACTCGCAGAAGCCCTCCGACCCATTAACTTGCACCGGCTTTCTTCTCCTCTCACTATAAATACCTCACCTGTCACATCACTGTTCATGATGTGACAGCTCCCTCTGACCCACGCACTCTCAGGCCACTTTTCTCTCGATTCCTCGTGATTCTTTTAAGTTTTCATCTCAAATCTTGTACTTCCATAATCAGCACACACTTTCTCCTCATCTTCTCCAACAAATCTAACAATTTCACCATGAAATCCACCTGATTTGAGCTGCTTTAGTGTGACGTCATCACGGGTTCATATGAACACCAGAGTATGATCTCATCTCACCAAGAACAACTCAGATCTAAAGGATTTCTACAATGTTCAAACACTGATTTCACGTAAATCTAGAAATTTTTCAAGTGTTTCAAACTTTTCTTCAAACATTCTTCACTTTTACTCAAAAACCGATAGGCCTTCTACTCATTCTCTAAGTGAAATGCCGGTCTGAGGACGGATTGCTATCGAGGAGGCGACCGATTCACAAGTTGAACATGAAACTCCGTCAAGAACAGTTACTGATCGAACGGGGTGATTCCCATCCGATCGGACGATTTGGTTTTGATGTGGTTTCCGTTGTTTGACACGTTGCCTCCCATCTCGGTTAAACCGCAAACTTTTAACTTAACTGAATTTCATAAGTTTTCAAAATAAACAGTTGCTCGATCAAATAGCCATCTGATCAGACGACTATCCCATCGAATGGCTGTTCGACCTACTGACTTGGATTTTCCATACTTAAACAATTTGCAAACTTTAAGAATATTAGCTTCCAAGCGAATAGTCATCCGATCGGATGACCATCCGATCGAATGGCTATCCGGATGGAAGATGTAGTTCCTTGTAATCTCTACTCAAACGAATCACCATCCGATCGAATGGCCATCTGTCCGGATGACCATCCGACCGGATGGCTGGACAAATAGAGATACTTCTCACTTTTTAAAATGCTACAACGAAAACTTCAAAGTCTAAACAATACACAAACACATCCTTCCCAAACGAATGACCCTCTGACCGAATCACCATCCGTCACTCGTTCCGCTCAACGCACTGTTTAACGCAATGTTCAACGCTTATACTGTCGTTATCGTATCAGGCTAATCTCCTCAGCGCCCCCCTTCAATCCAAACTTGTGTTTATTTATTAAACACGAACTGTGAGTATACTCGATCCCTTTTTGCTTAACGCACTTTTGGGTGTTACATATGTTACTTATATCAAATCACTTCGACACACAACGCAACTACTTTTATACGCTAACCGCTCTGCATGCTATATGTGTTACTCGATGAATGCTTGTATGTTATGTTTACACAGTGATTGTTGCCTGACACCTTAGCAACGATAGTACTATAGTTTGGACTCAGCACCTGTCGTGGATAGGGGTTGTTAAGGGTTTTACTTCACGTGTCACAATGGTGATATGTGTTGCGCATTCTACAACTCGCAGTCATGTCTGTGCATATTTCATTGTCGATAGCTTACTTGCTTCACATTTCTACGTGTTAAATGCTGGTTATGCGCACACCGCTTTCACTACTATTATACTATTAAACTTGTGTGCTCACCTTTACACTATGTGTATTGACCTATTTTAACGTATGTGACAGGTGTTTAGGATGCTGTGATATGCTTTGCTTCTGTGGAAACAAGCTAGGGGAGTCTAGAAACAAACTAAATAATTTATGAGTTGTCGAAACAATATTTGTCTTTGAGAACAATTATGTCTGTAATAACTGTTTACTTTATATGTTGTGATATGGGACATGACGTTAAATATTTGATAATATTAGTTGTTATGGATTTCTCCTGGAAAATCTGTTTTGCTCAGTGCCTCACCCCGATGTTTCCGCCATCGGTTGGGGTGTGACAGATTGGTATCAGAGCCATAACTATAGAGAATTAGGCGAGACTCGACCTAGTCCGGGTCGATGTCTTAAAGATGACCTAGTCTATAGTCTAAGTACCAACAGACCGCCTTGTGCGAACCCGGTAGGAGTTCTGCACGAGCCTATTTCTGTCACTTTCTCTCGAACTCACTCTTGCGCGAACACCGCATGCAACAGCTTCGCGCAAAGCCAGTCTTTCCTAAGACTGGAAACACACTAATGCCTTTCCTAAGGCGGACACACACACGATTTTTCAAAATTGAACGAGTGATTGGATCGAGACTAGGTGTGAAAACCACAAACTCTCGATTAGGTCGCTCACTCGACGCGCATCTTTACTATAAACACGAGAATTTGCGTTGAATCAGGAGTGAAATCCATACTTCGACGCATATCTCCCAAAATCTCTCGTGATTCAATCACACAAACAGGAATATAGTCGTTAAGTTAGGGGTGAAACCCGAATCTTGATGACTTTTTCCGCTCTATATTTTGGTTTTACAAAACTCCCACCAAAGTCTTGATGGACTCCAATGACCCGAGTTATGTGAATAACCGAAAGGATGCGTGTCATTCTCCGTATGTCGATGAGAGGGCACAGTCTATTAGGTTAAAGCGTGTACTCGAAGTCGTTGAGAATAGTCGAATCACTCTGGGTAGTCGATGTCTCACACCTAAGAAACTCTATTTTCGATTTCAAGCTCGTAATCGCTGATTTTATGTGTTTCAATTCTGAGCTCGCAGCCGCTGACTCTGTGAATCATCGCGTTTTATGATTTTATGTGTAAATTTTCTGTGTTTTATGTGTTTATATGTTTCGATTTTGGAGATTTATACGCTTTTCGCCCCCCGATTTGATAAACACGCACAACTCGCACTGCACATTTATTTCAAAACGCTAACAAATCGCAAACCTTTCAATCGCATTTATAGAGGTGTGTGATCCATACGCTGTGATACTCGCTACTCGCAATCTTTACTCTCGAACGCGCCTGCGAACGTGAATGATAGGTGAATTCGTGCAATATATGTAGGTGAATACGTGCAAAATATAGTTGAATATGTGCTTCTGTGCTCTACGTGCTTATGTGCTTACGTGCCTATGTGGATTATATGCCTACGTGATTATGTGCCTATGTGTAGACGTGTTCTTGTGCTTTATATAAAGTAGCTTTTGGGCAGTACGATAGACTATACTCGACTTAATCGAAATTGTGTCTGAATCCTATGATGATGTCGGTTGCAGACAATGTCGTCATTCGGTTCACACACTTCTCGAGCTAGCCGCTGCAACCACGCTGACAAGCGTATCGCTTCTCTAGTCGCAAAGGAAATGGCTAAGGTCATTCCGCAAATCGTCAGCGAACTTAATGAAAATGGTAGCAAGTCCTCTGAGGAATCTAGGACCGACTCTCCCCGCGCTACTTTTAGCTTTAAGCAGTTTAAGGCCTGCGGCCCCAAAGACTTCACTGGTGAAGACGGGCCTACTGCCATGTTTCAATGGT
Source organism: Helianthus annuus (assembly GCF_002127325.2). NCBI lineage: Eukaryota > Viridiplantae > Streptophyta > Magnoliopsida > Asterales > Asteraceae > Helianthus > Helianthus annuus. The sequence goes on from NC_035436.2 coordinate 116,853,190, forward strand.
TCGACTCAATTGAAGTCTCTGTGCCAAAGCGGTTGTCCTGATAACCTCCGCATTGTCAATGCAACTGGCGTTTTCCTGTCCAGGGCTCTGGGTTGGTGGACCGCCAAAAGGAACAGATGAGGGAACGACGCAGCCTATGGGCTTACTTGGGAGGAATTGAAGGAGATCATGATGAAGGAATTCTGCCATCCCCATGAGCTTCAGAAGCTAGAGGACGAGTTTTGGAACATAAAGCAAGAAGGTGGCGGCAATGCCGGTCTAACTGCCCGCTTTAAGCAGCTTAGCATCATTTGTCATGGCCAAGTCTCTACTCCTGACATTACCATCAAGAAATACATCCGTGCTTGTGACAACTCGTAATTCGGACCTACCTTGTGTAACGTATGTGAACGTGTTGCGATTATATGGGAAGATTTAATGTAACGTGATATTATTTAACGTATGTGAATGTTTGTATACTTATAAATGAACCGATCGCACAACACTACACACAACCACACAAGCCGATTGGGCTTTACACTAGTAATCGGACAAGGGGCAGCCCAAGTGAGGGCCGGCCCACTCCTCTTGCACGTACAAACACCCATCTCTAGGGTTGTTCTCCCATTTTTGTTACAATCACCTCACACACAAAGAAACCCTAGCACTCTCTCTCCTTTCACTCGAAGCCGACGGCACCAAGGTTAATCATTAGATCAATCCTTGTTGCCCACCCTCAATCGGTTAGTGATTTACTTATGCTTTCTGTTGAATGATGTTATGATATGCTTAGGTAAACTGATCAAGAATTGTAATTGTGTTTAATTATAATGTTAATCAATGGGTTAGTGTTGATGATAATCGGCTAGCATAACTTGTCCTCAAATTGTTTGTATGATGAAATAGAAACTATTAAATGTTAATCGGCTGCTGTGTGATGCTATTCGGATGGATGTTGTTATGTTAGTATTCATGATAGGGATCAAGAATATGAATCACGATGTCAAGGATATGAATATTGTTCATGGGTTCGATGTTAGGGTTCATAGAGATTTAAGATTTAGTAGCCTTGTTTGATCGAATATTAGCATGATTTGTAATTGATTAGTTGTTGATTGATAATCGGTTATGGAAACTATTGATAAAAGGAATTAATTGAAAGTGTAACCGAATTGCATGAAATCCGGTAGTTAAAATAATCGCACAAGTTCAAATTGTACGAGATCAGATCACACAAAGCTGATCCGAACGCACAAGGGATCACTCGCACAAGATGGCCCACTCGCACAAGATCCCTCGGATCGCACAAGTGTCAGGTTTGTTAACTGTGGGCCGTGCATGTCATACTGGACTGGGCCAGCTTAAATCGCACAACCCAGCCCAGTCGCACAAGGTGACCTGATCGTACAAAATTTGCTGGACCGCACAAGATCGTTTACTTAGATTGTTTTGTTGTTGGGCCGGATCGAACAAGCCTACCTGGATCGCACAAGTCATCTATTAACTGGGCCGAGTATGCTATTTGACTACTTAACTATTTGGGCCGGGCTTATTGGACCGCACAACATGCTGTGGATCGCACAAGGTTGTGCCGATCGCACAACATGTTGGGCCGGATAGTATTGGGCTGATTTATTTATTCGCACAAGCTGAATGGATTGTTATGACTGTTACTTGGTTGCCTAGATCAATACGTGTTAGTAACATGTTAACTTGTATGATTTATACGTGCATTACGTGAACCAAACCTGACTTGTATGATAAACGTGTTAGGACGTGATTGACCATTCTTAATTCAAGTAACTTTGGTATAACCTGCCGAGCAATCCCAGGTGAGTTCATTGCATTTTCTCAAGCATGCGTCCCAGTGGTTTGGGGACAACTGGTAAACATTTGGAAGGGAAACATTGGGTAAACAACTTAATCGGTTTTGGTTATTGCCTGGAGGGCAATGGGGTAATTAGTTGATAGCGCTATTAGGTAGGAAACCTCACACCGGGCCGTAAGGACGGGCGTGAACTAATTATCTGGATAGGGCTATGGTTGTTAGAGGCACACTCCTCGGATACATATGGGCACACTCCCTAGGGTATCTAACGATGGCAACATAGCAAACGGTCGTTAAGGGGTACCCACTCCCCGGATACACATGGGCACACTCCCTAGGGTATCTAACATGAGCAACATCGTAACGCAACAATGAATCGCATTAACATACATCTGGTAACTCAACACGTTAACAAAACCTTGAACTCACCAGCGTAGTCTGACACACTTGTTTGCATGCTTGTAGGTCGTTAACCTTGGAACACGGACTTGCTATCTGGGAGTGCTGGAGTGGTCATGGATCGAGGCTGATGGATTACTTATAATTGATACATTGGTTTTGGGTTTATTATGAAACAATTGCTAAACGACTTATTATATGCTTCCGCTATATAACTCTTTGTGAAACGATATTATGTTTGACATTTAATCTTGGCAATTAATGACATGTTTTATTTAAATACTTATCATTGGTTCAATGTGATTGGTGGCTCAGACTCTGATGTGTAACACGCCTCGCGGGGTTTCAGCAGGTGGTATTTTGGGGGTGTTACAGTTTGGTATCAGAGCCACTGGTTATAGTGAACTAGGTTTTGAAACGTTTTGTAAAACCAGACTATAACCGAACACCTTCGAAAATCGATCATGACACTCAGCTCCAGATTGCAAGGTTCGTCTCTCTCACTTTATACACTATTTGCTTAGCAGTCACACACTCACAATATACATGAACCGAAACATTTAACACCATAATGACTTGATAGTGTGACACTACTCTTCGACTCACGTGAACCATAGACCTGTGATACCGCCTGTTGTGTTGTTTGAACGGGGGAAACTTTGAGCGCAAGCTAAGAGGCACTGAGGTAAGCATGCAAATTGCCTTATTATTATGGGTGCACACTTAATAGTAACGCGGGGTGCATGCAAGTCCCAGTGAGGCTTATCGAGCGTGAGAAGGGTTCTGCCTTACTATGTGTAAACTTGGTAGTACATAGATATCAGTATGATACTTGACTTCCATCTCGTTTCAAATTTCTAAATCGGTTCATCTCCACATATAGAAACATGAGTGGACGAGGTCACGGACGTGGCAACATCAACATGACTCAGGCTGAGTTGACTGACTTAATCAATACCCGTGTGGCTGAGGCCTTAGCAGCCTATCAAGCTGGTACGGAATGTACCAAGTACTCTTTACTTCTATACCACGTACACGTCTTTTCACTTCTATAATGTGTTTCCTTCCGTCATTTAGGTCAGCAAGCGCAACCTCAACCTAACCAGCCTGCGTGTACGTTCAAAATATTTATGAACTGTAAGCCACAGACCTTCACCGGGACTGAAGGGGCTGTGGGACTTCTGAGATGGTTCGAGAAAGCAGAGTCTGTGTTTGCTATCTGTAACTGCCCCGCTGGGGACAGGGTGAAATATGCTGCAGGTACCTTGGCAGATGGTGCCCTAACATGGTGGAACGCCCAAGTACAGTTGTTGGGCATCGAGGCAGCGAATGCCACAACTTGGGAAGACTTTAAAGAACTGATCAGGGAGGAGTACTGTCCTCGGGACGAGGTCCAGAAGTTGGAAAACGAGTACTACGACTTGAAGATGGTTGGATCTGAAGTCGAAGCGTATATGAAGCGATCGTATGAATTGGCCGACATGTGCCCGAACTTGTCCCGGCCTATGTCCCGGAGGATTGAGTTATTCATCAAAGGGTTGCCTCCGCGTGTGAAGAGCTTGGTCACTGCAACCCATCTTAATGATTTGACACAGATCGTTCGTCTGACTCATAAGATTGTGGACCAAGAGGTGGAAAGCAATTCGTTACCCCCGCGTATTTCGGCCACTAATGCTGCTACACCCACTGCCACTACGTCCGCTAATGATAACAAGCGGAAGTGGAGTGATTATGACAAAGCATCCAGTGCTGGTCAGACTCAGAAAAGGCCAGACAACAGCAACCGCAACATCAGCCAGTCGTCTTCTGTCAATCAAGGCCAGGGAAGTGGCCACAGCCAGGGTTCGTATGCAGGGAAGAAGCAATGATGTAACAAGTGTGGCTATCATCATTTCGGGTCGTGTAATCGGAAGTGTGACAGGTGTGGTAAGGCGAGCCATGAGGCCAGGGATTGTAGGGCCCCACAGCCTAAACACCAGCAGCAACAAAACCAGCAGAATCAGAGACAACAGGGACAACCACCCCAGCAGAACCAGGGTTTCAGGAAGGGGTGCTATCAGTGTGGTGACGAGGGCCACTTTAAGCGGGATTGCCCTCAGTTAAACCAGAACGCCAACGACAACAACCGCCCGAATAATAACAATGCTGGGAACAACAACAACAACAACGGCAATAATGGGGGAATTGGTGCTCGAGGCAGAGTGTTCCAGCTTGGAGCAGGGGATGCCAGGAATGACGGCAACGTTGTAACTGGTACGTTTCCTGTTAACAATCGTATTGCTTCTGTATTATTTGATTCGGGTGCCGATTGGAGTTATGTGTCCCTAGAGTTTAGTCAACGATTAGGGATAACCCCAACACCTCTAGAAGTTAAACAAATAGTAGAACTAGCAGATGGTAAGACGATAGAATCCTCGAATGTCCTTTTCGGGTGCAAACTAGATCTCGTGGGTCAGGTGTTTGATATTGACCTCCTTCCCGTTACGCTCGGTAGTTTCGATATAGTGGTAGGCATGGATTGGTTGTCTAAGCACCAAGCAGAAATTTTGTGTAAAGAGAAGATCGTGCGTATTCCTCTCCCTGATGGGGAGTCACTGTTAGTTCAAGGGCATCGTAGTGGGACGATGGTTGGGATTATCACGGCCATGCACGCACAGCAGTATCTACAAAAGGGGTATCCTGCACTGTTAGCGTTAGTTACCAACGCTCAGTCTGAAGAAAGTAAGATTGAGGATCTACCAGTGGTGCGGGAATTTTCTGATGTATTCCCAGAGGAGCTACCAGGGTTACCTCCTCACCGTCAAGTAGAATTTCAGATTGATCTTGCGCCGGGAGCGGCTCCGATTGCTCGAGCCCCATACCGGTTAGCACCTGGAGAGTTGCAAGAACTGTCTAATCAACTGCAAGAGTTGTTGGACAGGGGCTTTATTCGACCCAGTTCTTCGCCTTGGGGAGCCCCAGTGCTGTTTGTAAAGAAGAAAGATGGGTCATTCCGTATGTGTATCTACTATCGAGAGCTCAACAAGGTGACCATTAAGAACCGCTATCCGTTACCACGCATCGACGACTTGTTTGACCAGCTGCAAGGGTCAAGTTTCTATTCAAAGATCGACTTAAGATCGGGGTATCACCAGGTAAGGGTTAGAGAAGAGGATGTTCCCAAGACTGCTTTTCGAACGCGCTACGGACACTATGAGTTTTTGGTCATGCCGTTTGGATTGACCAATGCACCAGCGGTTTTCATGGATCTCATGAACCGCGTATGTAAGCCATATCTCGACGAGTTTGTTATAGTGTTTATTGACGACATCTTAGTCTATTCCAAGAACAAGGAAGATCACGAGCGCCACCTACGTCTCATCTTGGAACTTTTGAGAAGGGAACAGCTGTATGCGAAATTTTCTAAATGCGACTTTTGGATTCGGGAAGTGCATTTCCTTGGGCACGTTGTTAACGAGAAAGGGATACATGTGGATCCTGCGAAGGTGGATGCAGTTAAGAATTGGGCGGCACCAAAGACTCCGTCAGAAGTGCGCCAATTCTTGGTCTCGCGGGATATTATCAAAGGTTCATTAAAGACTTCTCGAAAATCGCGCAACCTCTCACCTCGCTGACACAAAAGAACACGACTTACTCTTGGGGAACGAAGCAGGAAGAGGCTTTCCAAGTTCTGAAACAGAGACTTTGCAGTGCACCCATCTTGTCTTTACCAGAGGGCACCGAAGATTTTGTGGTATATTGTGACGCGTCAATTCAGGGTCTCGGTTGCGTGTTAATGCAACGCGAGAAGGTAATAGCTTATGCTTCTCGTCAGCTGAAGGTGCACGAGAAGAACTACACGACGCACGACTTGGAGTTAGGAGCGGTGGTATTTGCGTTGAAGATCTGGAGGCACTATCTGTACGGTACCAAATGCACCATCTACACCGACCATAGGAGTCTTCAGCACATCTTCGACCAGAAAGAATTGAATATGCGACAACGACGATGGGTGGAGTTATTGAACGATTATGAATGTGCCATCAAGTATCATCCGGGCAAGGCGAATGTTGTAGCTGACGCCCTCAGCAGAAAGGATAATGCACCTAGGCGTGTGCGAGCATTGCAACTCACGATCCAGTCCGACCTTCCTTCGCAGATACGGGACGCTCAGTTAGAAGCGTTGAAACCAGAGAACGTTCGAGCTGAAGCTTTACGTGGCTTGAGACAACGACTAGAACAAAAGGGAGACGGTGCTTACTACGTAACTGGATGCATTTGGGTCCCACTCTTTGGCAACTTACGAGAACTTGTAATGGAAGAGGCACATAAATCACGCTACTCTGTACATCCTGGATCAGATAAGATGTACCATGACTTAAAAACTACGTACTGGTGGCCTAGCATGAAGGCTCACATAGCAACCTACGTCAGCAAGTGTTTGACTTGTGCTAAAGTCAAAGCGGAACATCAAAAGCCCTCAGGTCTACTGCAGCAACCAGAAATACCCACCTGGAAGTGGGAACAGATCGCTATGGATTTTGTGACAGGATTACCCAGAACTCAGGCTGGGAACGATACCATCTGGGTGATTGTTGATCGCCTCACGAAGTCAGCACACTTCTTAGCAATCAAGGAAACAGACAAGTTTTCTCAATTGGCAGCAATCTACCTTAAGGAAGTGGTCTCTAGGCATGGGGTGCCAACTTCTATCATTTCAGACCGTGATCCGCGCTTCACTTCAGAGTTATGGCAGTCTATGCATAAATCGTTTGGTTCCCAACTCGACCTGAGTACCGCTTATCACCCGCAGACGGATGGTCAAAGCGAACGCACCATCCAAACACTTGAAGATATGCTTCGGGCATGCGTACTCGATTTTGGAAAAGGGTGGGAGAAACACTTGCCGCTGATAGAGTTCTCCTACAACAACAGCTACCATACAAGCATTAAGGCAGCTCCGTTCGAAGCACTGTACGGACGGAAATGTCGTTCACCACTCTGCTGGCATGAGGTGGGTGATAGTCAGATCACAGGCCCTGAGTTTGTTCTTGAGGCATCAGAAAGCATTGTGCAGATCCGAAACCGTATGGCCGCAGCTCGCGACCGTCAGAAAAGCTACGCTAACAAGCGTAGTAAACCGCTGGAATTTGAAGTTAATGACTGTCACACCCCCAAAATCCACACGCGGAGTATCACCGCTTGGAGGCATGACTGACCAGGATCCAGCCATCAATCATATTGAACATAGCATAATATAAATAATATAGTTTGTAAAACCCAAATCAATACGACTGATGTTCCAAACCAAACATAGTATCAATAGCGGAAGCGTAATAATGAAAATCCAAAGTAAAGTTATAAGTTCAATTGTTTAACATAAAGTCTACGATCCGAATCCCACAACGACCTGCTCCTCCTTGTGCAAGCTCCATAAGTACCTAAGGTCCTGCAAGGCATGCAGCAGAGAGTCAACAACTAGTTGAGCGAGTTCACAGTTAACAGTTCAGTAATAGTATGGTACGAGTAATAGTATGTTCGTTCGTTTATAACATGTATCATATTTTCCATCGCGGCCTCCCAGGCAGGTGTGCGAAGATATTAGGGGATATTCCTCCCATGTATTCTAGACTAGGTTTATTAGTATCGCGGCCTACCAGGCAGGTGTGCGAAGATGTAAGCAAGTTTAGTTCGCGGCCTTCCAAAGGCAGGTGTGCGAAGTCAGTCATAATATCGCGGCCAACCCTTGGCAGGTGTGCGAAGATCAGTTCAATATGTGTTACTAGTCTAGTCGGTTTGTATTCGATACGTTCTATCAGCTAAGTATACACAATAATCCATCAACCCCATTCCCACCCGGGAACACATGCCTTGGCTGTGTGAACTCACCTTGGGTTTGCTCGGTATGCTAAGTAATGCTCAAAGTAAATCACTCACGTCCTACAGTGTGTACGTATATGCAATCAGTTTAGACTCGCAAGGTTTCACATATAGCTTGGCAGTTATCATCATGTACCACATATTAGTTTATCAAAGCAGTTTCATGTAACTCATGTTTATAAACAAGTCCTTTACCGTTTGTACTAACCATAACTATTTAATAACTCACTTAACCTAGTTAACAGGATTAACTGGATTGATATGTGTAATGGAGTCACATAATTAACAGGGTTAATCCAGTTAGCAGAGTTAATATCATAACAGGGTTAACCACGAACAGTTTAATATTCTAGATACAAGGTTACGGATTATTAGATGAAATCACTGATGGGCCGAAAACACTAATGGCCGAAATCACTTTTGGCGAAAACAACATTGGGCCGAAAACAGATTGGGCCGAAAACCCTTTGAATAACGAAATCACTTTGGGCCGAAATCCCATAAGTGATTTCGTTGAGGTGGGGTTTTCGTTGGGGGGTTTTCGCCGGTTTCATCACCCATCATCAACATCAGTTACGCAACAACAAATCGTAATCATTATCATCGGCAACAGTTACATCGGCCCTAATCATCAACACAGTAATACAACTCGGTCCATTCATAATTCACTCAGACATCATGTTTCCGATTTCCTTCAATATAATTATACATATCTCATGATAGCAGTTAGTACAGAATGCCAAACAAACAATCAATAATGATTTCGGTCAACCAATTCATCTATCACTTATAAGATCAATTAACAATACAGTCCTTCCATCAGATCAATTCATGCAACCTTATTAATTATTAAAACATTGTGAGGTCAAGATCGTTAATTGACCATCAAACATCATACCAACAATACAGTTTATGCATTTAGATCGGATCACCAGCAACCGTCATACATCAGATAACATATAAGAGATATCATACAACCAAAATCAGTAATCAAAAATCAGTACGACTAGGCATGCGATAGAAGTGAATTTCATTCAATACATGAAACATCATACTAACCGAAAATAGAGAAGGAATAAGGCAAAGCTTCACGAAAAGAATTGTTGCCGTCGTGTTCCAAGGTTCTAGGGTTTGCCGAATTCAAAGACTGTTCGTATAGTCTGGAAGTAAATATTTAAAACTAATGCTATTGGGCCAAAGCCCAACTTGATTTCGTTGGGCACCTGATGGACGAAAACACCTATTGTGTTTTCACCAGGGAGTGTTTTCATGAGGGTGATTTCACCACAGGGTGTTTTCGACTATAATTCCCATTAGTTAATATTAAGTATGCTATTAACACAATATATATAAATATATAAACACACTGTAACGCACATAAAATATAAATATATTCACAACAACCAAACAATCCAAACAATTAGCGTGTAATAAATGCGAAGATAGAAATCGTGGAAATTCGAGTTGTCACATTATCCCCAACTTAGAAGAAATTTCGTCCCGAAATTTGGTACGCACTCACTGAGGAAGCTAGGTAGGTTGTATCGTTTACAGTCCTTCCATCAGATCAATTCATGCAACCTTATTAATTATTAAAACATTGTGAGGTCAAGATCGTTAATTGACCATCAAACATCATACCAACAATACAGTTTATGCATTTAGATCGGATCACCAGCAACCGTCATACATCAGATAACATATAAGAGATATCATACAACCAAAATCAGTAATCAAAAATTAGTACGACTAGGCATGCGATAGAATTGAATTTCATTCAATACATGAAACATCATACTAACCGAAAATAGAGAAGGAATAAGGCAAAGCTTCACGAAAAGAATTGTTGCCGTCGTGTTCCAAGGTTCTAGGGTTTGCCGAATTCAAAGACTGTTCGTATAGTTTGGAAGTAAATATTTAAAACTAATGCTATTGGGCCAAAGCCCAACTTGATTTCGTTGGGCACCTGATGGACGAAAACACCTATTGTGTTTTCACCAGGGAGTGTTTTCATGAGGGTGATTTCACCACAGGGTGTTTTCGACTATAATTCCCATTAGTTAATATTAAGTATGCTATTAACACAATATATATAAATATATAAACACACTGTAACGCACATCAAATATAAATATATTCACAACAACCAAACAATCCAAACAATTAGCGTGTAATAAATGCGAAGATAGAAATCGTGGAAATTCGAGTTGTCACATTATCCCCAACTTAGAAGAAATTTCGTCCCGAAATTTGGTACGCACTCACTGAGGAAGCTAGGTAGGTTGTATCGTTTACTGGTTTTCCTGGGGTGTCACATCATCCCCCCGTTGATTTGGAATTTCGTCCCGAAATTCTGTAGTAGTAGCTTCAGCCTCAGTAGTGGTTGCACGGTTTTCGAATAACTGGGGATACTTTTCTGTCATCTGGTCTTCGCGTTCCCAGGTGTACTCTGGGCCACGACGGGAGTTCCAACGAACTCGAACAAGAGGGATTCTCTTGTGTTTGAGGACCTTAACATCCTGGTCCGTGATTTCAACTGGCTCCTCGACGAACTGCAACCGCTCGTCGATAGTGAGTTCCTTAAAAGGAACTATGAGGGTCTCATCTGACAGACATTTCTTCAGATTCGACACGTGGAATACGTTGTGAACTGCACCGAGTTCAGCTGGTAGGTTTAGCTTGTAGGCCACTTTGCCTATTTTCTCAATGATCTCGAACGGTCCGACGTATCGCGGATTTAGTTTGCCCCGTTTGCCAAAACGAACCACACCCTTCCAGGGCGAGACTTTAAGTAAAACCCGGTCCCCGACCTGAAATTCCAACGGTTTCCTACGCTTATCCGCGTATGCTTTCTGACGGTCGCGTGCTGCCGCCATGCGTTGTCGTATTTGTGCAATCTTTTCCGTGGCGTCCACTACAATCTCTGGACCCGTAATCTGACTATCCCCCACCTCTGCCCAACAGAGAGGTGACCGGCATTTACGTCCGTACAATGCCTCGAATGGAGCGGCTTGTATGCTGGTGTGATAACTGTTATTATATGAGAACTCCACCAAAGGGAGGTGCTTTTCCCAGCCGTTGCCGAAATCGATGACACACGCTCGAAGCATGTCTTCAAGCGTCTGGATCGTTCGCTCAGACTGCCCATCCGTCTGAGGATGATATGCTGTGCTCATATCTAACCGTGAGCCGAAAGATTTGTGCATCGCTTGCCATAACTCTGACGTGAATCGTGCATCGCGATCCGAAATGATGGAGGTGGGCACCCCGTGCCTCGAAACAACTTCCTTAAGATAAACGTCTGCGAGAGTGGAGAACTTATCCGTTTCCTTTATCGCCAGAAAGTGTGCAGACTTGGTGAGTCGATCCACGATCACCCATATGGTATCATTCCCACGCTGGGATCTGGGTAGGCCTGTAACAAAATCCATGGAAATTTCTTCCCATTTCCATTGTGGTATCTTGGGTTGCTGAAGTAGGCCCGCTGGTTTCTGATACTCGACCTTGACTCTCGCACAAGTCAAACATTTGCCGACGTACGTTGCGATGTGGGCTTTCATGCTAGGCCACCAATATGTTGTCTTGATGTCGTGGTACATTTTATCCGACCCTGGATGTACCGAGTAGCGTGACTTGTGAGCTTCGTCCATTACCAGTTCGCGTATACCGCCATAAAGTGGGACCCAAATACGCCCCGTTACATAGTAGGCGCCGTCTGCCTTCTGTTCCATTCGTTGTCGTGAGCCGCGTAAGGCTTCAGCCTTGACGTTTTCGGGCTTCAATGCTTCTATCTGAGCAGCTCGTATCTGTGCCGGAAGGCTAGACTGGATCGTAAGCTGTAGCGCTCGCACGCGCCGTGGTAGAGTGTCTTTCCGACTGAGGGCGTCAGCCACAACATTGGCTTTGCCTGGATGGTACTTGATAGCGCATTCGTAATCGTTCAGTAGTTCGACCCATCGTCGTTGACGCATGTTCAAATCCTTCTGCTTAAGAATATGCTCGAGACTCCTGTGATCGGTGTAAATCGTGCACCTGGTACCGTACAGGTAGTGTCGCCATATCTTAAGCGCGAAAACGACAACTCCCAGCTCTAAATCGTGCGTCGTGTAGTTCCGTTCATGAATCTTAAGTTGGCGCGAAGCGTAAGCAATAACCTTATCGCGCTGCATCAACACACATCCAAGTCCCCGAATGGATGCATCACAATATACCACGAAGTCATCTGTGCCCTCTGGCAATGAGAGAATAGGTGCGCTGCAAAGCCTATCCTTTAGGTGCTGAAAAGCAGTCTCCTGGGGCTCTCCCCAGCGATAGGTGACACCCTTCTGTGTCAGTAGCGTAAGCGGCTGAGCAATCTTTGAGAAATCCTTGATAAATCGTCTGTAGTAACCCGCCAAACCCAAGAATTGGCGTATTTCTGTCGGCGTACGCGATGCAGGCCAGTTTCTGATCGAATCTACTTTGGATGGATCGACATGGATCCCATCCCTGTTCACTACATGGCCTAAGAAGTGGACTTCACGAAGCCAGAAGTCGCATTTTGAAAGCTTGGCGTACAGCTGTTCCTTCCGAAGGAGTTCCAAAATAAGGCGTAGATGCTGCTCGTGTTCCTCCTGACTCTTGGAGTAGATCAGAATGTCGTCGATGAAAACAATGACGAACTTGTCAAGATAGGGTTTGCATACCCTGTTCATAAGATCCATAAATACGGCAGGCGCGTTCGTTAACCCGAACGGCATGACAAGAAACTCATAGTGGCCGTAGCGAGTTCTGAATGCAGTCTTGGAGACGTCCTCATCCCGGACTCTTAGCTGATGGTACCCCGACCTCAAATCTATCTTCGAATAGTAGCACGACCCTTGCAACTGGTCGAATAAGTCGTCTATGCGTGGAAGAGGATAACGGTTCTTCACCGTCACCTTGTTGAGTTCACGGTAGTCGATACACATCCTGAACGTACCGTCTTTCTTTTTCACGAAAAGTACTGGAGCTCCCCAAGGCGAAGAGCTTGGACGAATGAAACCCTTTTCCAAGAGCTCTTGCAGTTGCTTTGACAGTTCCTCCAATTCTGATGGAGCTAGACGATATGGTGCGCGAGCTATGGGTGCTGCTCCTGGAGCGAGCTCGATTTGAAATTCGACCTGACGATGAGGCGGTAAGCCAGGTAAGTCTTCAGGAAACACCTGAGGGTAATCGCGTACAATTGGAATATCCTCCAATTTCTTTTCCTTTGCTGATGCGTCTGTAACGAGTGCCAGAATGGCAGTTTGCCCCTTTCGTAAGCATTTCTGAGCCTTCAAGAAAGAGATGATGCCAACCACTGCACCACTCTTGTCGCCTTGTACTTCAAGAAAGAGCTCATTCGACCGTTTAGTATACGCTTCGATCTCTGATCCAACCATTTTCAGGTTATACAGCTCGTCTTCCAACTTGTGAATATCTTCACGTGTGCAATACTCACGCTTGATGAGTTCCTTGAAATCGTTCCATGGGGTGGCGTTAGCAGCTGCCAACCCCAGAATTTGCACCTGCGCGTTCCACCAGGTTAGCGCGATTCCTTCCAAGGTGCCGGTGGCAAACTTGACCTTGCGAGCCTCAGGGCACTCGCACATTTCGAATACTGATTCTAGCTTTTCAAACCAATGGAGGAGTCCCACTGCCCCCTCTGTGCCGCTGAAAGAATTTGGACGACAGTCCATGAAGTTCTTGAAAGTGCAGACAGGCTGCTGCGCGTGTTGACCTATTGTGTACGAATAGGACGGAGTTAAATATGAGAGTTAATGTAGGATCTAAAGATCCTAGTGTGTGCCTATACTGCAGGATATACTACCTGCTTGAGCTGCAGCAACTGCCGCAGCAACTTGAGCTTGAACGAGAGCCTCTAGCTGGGCTTGGGTCATATTGATTCGTCCAGACATGATCTTCAATGTAACAGATAACATATAAGAGATATCATACAACCAAAATCAGTAATCAAAAATTAGTACGACTAGGCATGCGATAGAATTGAATTTCATTCAATACATGAAACATCATACTAACCGAAAATAGAGAAGGAATAAGGCAAAGCTTCACGAAAAGAATTGTTGCCGTCGTGTTCCAAGGTTCTAGGGTTTGCCGAATTCAAAGACTGTTCGTATAGTTTGGAAGTAAATATTTAAAACTAATGCTATTGGGCCAAAGCCCAACTTGATTTCGTTGGGCACCTGATGGACGAAAACACCTATTGTGTTTTCACCAGGGAGTGTTTTCATGAGGGTGATTTCACCACAGGGTGTTTTCGACTATAATTCCCATTAGTTAATATTAAGTATGCTATTAACACAATATATATAAATATATAAACACACTGTAACGCACATCAAATATAAATATATTCACAACAACCAAACAATCCAAACAATTAGCGTGTAATAAATGCGAAGATAGAAATCGTGGAAATTCGAGTTGTCACATTATCCCCAACTTAGAAGAAATTTCGTCCCGAAATTTGGTACGCACTCACTGAGGAAGCTAGGTAGGTTGTATCGTTTACTGGTTTTCCTGGGGTGTCACATCATCCCCCCGTTGATTTGGAATTTCGTCCCGAAATTCTGTAGTAGTAGCTTCAGCCTCAGTAGTGGTTGCACGGTTTTCGAATAACTGGGGATACTTTTCTGTCATCTGGTCTTCGCGTTCCCAGGTGTACTCTGGGCCACGACGGGAGTTCCAACGAACTCGAACAAGAGGGATTCTCTTGTGTTTGAGGACCTTAACATCCTGGTCCGTGATTTCAACTGGCTCCTCGACGAACTGCAACCGCTCGTCGATAGTGAGTTCCTTAAAAGGAACTATGAGGGTCTCATCTGACAGACATTTCTTCAGATTCGACACGTGGAATACGTTGTGAACTGCACCGAGTTCAGCTGGTAGGTTTAGCTTGTAGGCCACTTTGCCTATTTTCTCAATGATCTCGAACGGTCCGACGTATCGCGGATTTAGTTTGCCCCGTTTGCCAAAACGAACCACACCCTTCCAGGGCGAGACTTTAAGTAAAACCCGGTCCCCGACCTGAAATTCCAACGGTTTCCTACGCTTATCCGCGTATGCTTTCTGACGGTCGCGTGCTGCCGCCATGCGTTGTCGTATTTGTGCAATCTTTTCCGTGGCGTCCACTACAATCTCTGGACCCGTAATCTGACTATCCCCCACCTCTGCCCAACAGAGAGGTGACCGGCATTTACGTCCGTACAATGCCTCGAATGGAGCGGCTTGTATGCTGGTGTGATAACTGTTATTATATGAGAACTCCACCAAAGGGAGGTGCTTTTCCCAGCCGTTGCCGAAATCGATGACACACGCTCGAAGCATGTCTTCAAGCGTCTGGATCGTTCGCTCAGACTGCCCATCCGTCTGAGGATGATATGCTGTGCTCATATCTAACCGTGAGCCGAAAGATTTGTGCATCGCTTGCCATAACTCTGACGTGAATCGTGCATCGCGATCCGAAATGATGGAGGTGGGCACCCCGTGCCTCGAAACAACTTCCTTAAGATAAACGTCTGCGAGAGTGGAGAACTTATCCGTTTCCTTTATCGCCAGAAAGTGTGCAGACTTGGTGAGTCGATCCACGATCACCCATATGGTATCATTCCCACGCTGGGATCTGGGTAGGCCTGTAACAAAATCCATGGAAATTTCTTCCCATTTCCATTGTGGTATCTTGGGTTGCTGAAGTAGGCCCGCTGGTTTCTGATACTCGACCTTGACTCTCGCACAAGTCAAACATTTGCCGACGTACGTTGCGATGTGGGCTTTCATGCTAGGCCACCAATATGTTGTCTTGATGTCGTGGTACATTTTATCCGACCCTGGATGTACCGAGTAGCGTGACTTGTGAGCTTCGTCCATTACCAGTTCGCGTATACCGCCATAAAGTGGGACCCAAATACGCCCCGTTACATAGTAGGCGCCGTCTGCCTTCTGTTCCATTCGTTGTCGTGAGCCGCGTAAGGCTTCAGCCTTGACGTTTTCGGGCTTCAATGCTTCTATCTGAGCAGCTCGTATCTGTGCCGGAAGGCTAGACTGGATCGTAAGCTGTAGCGCTCGCACGCGCCGTGGTAGAGTGTCTTTCCGACTGAGGGCGTCAGCCACAACATTGGCTTTGCCTGGATGGTACTTGATAGCGCATTCGTAATCGTTCAGTAGTTCGACCCATCGTCGTTGACGCATGTTCAAATCCTTCTGCTTAAGAATATGCTCGAGACTCCTGTGATCGGTGTAAATCGTGCACCTGGTACCGTACAGGTAGTGTCGCCATATCTTAAGCGCGAAAACGACAACTCCCAGCTCTAAATCGTGCGTCGTGTAGTTCCGTTCATGAATCTTAAGTTGGCGCGAAGCGTAAGCAATAACCTTATCGCGCTGCATCAACACACATCCAAGTCCCCGAATGGATGCATCACAATATACCACGAAGTCATCTGTGCCCTCTGGCAATGAGAGAATAGGTGCGCTGCAAAGCCTATCCTTTAGGTGCTGAAAAGCAGTCTCCTGGGGCTCTCCCCAGCGATAGGTGACACCCTTCTGTGTCAGTAGCGTAAGCGGCTGAGCAATCTTTGAGAAATCCTTGATAAATCGTCTGTAGTAACCCGCCAAACCCAAGAATTGGCGTATTTCTGTCGGCGTACGCGATGCAGGCCAGTTTCTGATCGAATCTACTTTGGATGGATCGACATGGATCCCATCCCTGTTCACTACATGGCCTAAGAAGTGGACTTCACGAAGCCAGAAGTCGCATTTTGAAAGCTTGGCGTACAGCTGTTCCTTCCGAAGGAGTTCCAAAATAAGGCGTAGATGCTGCTCGTGTTCCTCCTGACTCTTGGAGTAGATCAGAATGTCGTCGATGAAAACAATGACGAACTTGTCAAGATAGGGTTTGCATACCCTGTTCATAAGATCCATAAATACGGCAGGCGCGTTCGTTAACCCGAACGGCATGACAAGAAACTCATAGTGGCCGTAGCGAGTTCTGAATGCAGTCTTGGAGACGTCCTCATCCCGGACTCTTAGCTGATGGTACCCCGACCTCAAATCTATCTTCGAATAGTAGCACGACCCTTGCAACTGGTCGAATAAGTCGTCTATGCGTGGAAGAGGATAACGGTTCTTCACCGTCACCTTGTTGAGTTCACGGTAGTCGATACACATCCTGAACGTACCGTCTTTCTTTTTCACGAAAAGTACTGGAGCTCCCCAAGGCGAAGAGCTTGGACGAATGAAACCCTTTTCCAAGAGCTCTTGCAGTTGCTTTGACAGTTCCTCCAATTCTGATGGAGCTAGACGATATGGTGCGCGAGCTATGGGTGCTGCTCCTGGAGCGAGCTCGATTTGAAATTCGACCTGACGATGAGGCGGTAAGCCAGGTAAGTCTTCAGGAAACACCTGAGGGTAATCGCGTACAATTGGAATATCCTCCAATTTCTTTTCCTTTGCTGATGCGTCTGTAACGAGTGCCAGAATGGCAGTTTGCCCCTTTCGTAAGCATTTCTGAGCCTTCAAGAAAGAGATGATGCCAACCACTGCACCACTCTTGTCGCCTTGTACTTCAAGAAAGAGCTCATTCGACCGTTTAGTATACGCTTCGATCTCTGATCCAACCATTTTCAGGTTATACAGCTCGTCTTCCAACTTGTGAATATCTTCACGTGTGCAATACTCACGCTTGATGAGTTCCTTGAAATCGTTCCATGGGGTGGCGTTAGCAGCTGCCAACCCCAGAATTTGCACCTGCGCGTTCCACCAGGTTAGCGCGATTCCTTCCAAGGTGCCGGTGGCAAACTTGACCTTGCGAGCCTCAGGGCACTCGCACATTTCGAATACTGATTCTAGCTTTTCAAACCAATGGAGGAGTCCCACTGCCCCCTCTGTGCCGCTGAAAGAATTTGGACGACAGTCCATGAAGTTCTTGAAAGTGCAGACAGGCTGCTGCGCGTGTTGACCTATTGTGTACGAATAGGACGGAGTTAAATATGAGAGTTAATGTAGGATCTAAAGATCCTAGTGTGTGCCTATACTGCAGGATATACTACCTGCTTGAGCTGCAGCAACTGCCGCAGCAACTTGAGCTTGAACGAGAGCCTCTAGCTGGGCTTGGGTCATATTGATTCGTCCAGACATGATCTTCAATGTAACAAGTAGCATAGGTAAGAATGGTTCGCGAATGGGGCGATGATAGAAAAGTGTAAGCACGTAGGGATTCTCATGCTATAGCATCATGTGTATCTAAGCGTAATGCGAGCAAAGTTCTAAACAGTTCTAGCAAACAGGCAATAAACATAAACCTTATTACCTAGGATGTCGAGTCTTGCACGTGGAGCGAAGCGTCGTTGTGGATCGTTGAGAGCACTGTTCTGGTTATAGTCTGGTTTTAATAAAAACGTTTTCCCATATTAAAACCAAGTTCTCTATAACCAATGGCTCTGATACCAATCTGTCACACCCCCAAAATCCACACGCGGAGTATCACCGCTTGGAGGCGTGACTGACCAGGATCCAGCCATCAATCATATTGAACATAGCATAATATAAATAATATAGTTTGTAAAACCCAAATCAATACGACTGATGTTCCAAACCAAACATAGTATCAATAGCGGAAGCGTAATAATGAAAATCCAAAGTAAAGTTATAAGTTCAATTGTTTAACATAAAGTCTACGATCCGAATCCCACAACGACCTGCTCCTCCTTGTGCAAGCTCCATAAGTACCTAAGGTCCTGCAAGGCATGCAGCAGAGAGTCAACAACTAGTTGAGCGAGTTCACAGTTAACAGTTCAGTAATAGTATGGTACGAGTAATAGTATGTTCGTTCGTTTATAACATGTATCATATTTTCCATCGCGGCCTCCCAGGCAGGTGTGCGAAGATATTAGGGGATATTCCTCCCATGTATTCTAGACTAGGTTTATTAGTATCGCGGCCTACCAGGCAGGTGTGCGAAGATGTAAGCAAGTTTAGTTCGCGGCCTTCCAAAGGCAGGTGTGCGAAGTCAGTCATAATATCGCGGCCAACCCTTGGCAGGTGTGCGAAGATCAGTTCAATATGTGTTACTAGTCTAGTCGGTTTGTATTCGATACGTTCTATCAGCTAAGTATACACAATAATCCATCAACCCCATTCCCACCCGGGAACCCATGCCTTGGCTGTGTGAACTCACCTTGGGTTTGCTCGGTATGCTAAGTAATGCTCAAAGTAAATCACTCACGTCCTACAGTGTGTACGTATATGCAATCAGTTTAGACTCGCAAGGTTTCACATATAGCTTGGCAGTTATCATCATGTACCACATATTAGTTTATCAAAGCAGTTTCATGTAACTCATGTTTATAAACAAGTCCTTTACCGTTTGTACTAACCATAACTATTTAATAACTCACTTAACCTAGTTAACAGGATTAACTGGATTGATATGTGTAATGGAGTCACATAATTAACAGGGTTAATCCAGTTAGCAGAGTTAATATCATAACAGGGTTAACCACGAACAGTTTAATATTCTAGATACAAGGTTGCGGATTATTAGATGAAATCACTGATGGGCCGAAAACACTAATGGCCGAAATCACTTTTGGCGAAAACAACATTGGGCCGAAAACCCTTTGAATAACGAAATCACTTTGGGCCGAAATCCCATAAGTGATTTCGTTGAGGTGGGGTTTTCGTTGGGGGGTTTTCGCCGGTTTCATCACCCATCATCAACATCAGTTACGCAACAACAAATCGTAATCATTATCATCGGCAACAGTTACATCGGCCCTAATCATCAACACAGTAATACAACTCGGTCCATTCATAATTCACTCAGACATCATGTTTCCGATTTCCTTCAATATAATTATACATATCTCATGATAGCAGTTAGTACAGAATGCCAAACAAACAATCAATAATGATTTCGGTCAACCAATTCATCTATCACTTATAAGATCAATTAACAATACAGTCCTTCCATCAGATCAATTCATGCAACCTTATTAATTATTAAAACATTGTGAGGTCAAGATCGTTAATTGACCATCAAACATCATACCAACAATACAGTTTATGCATTTAGATCGGATCACCAGCAACCGTCATACATCAGATAACATATAAGAGTCAAAAATCAGTACGACTAGGCATGCGATAGAAGTGAATTTCATTCAATACATGAAACATCATACTAACCGAAAATAGAGAAGGAATAAGGCAAAGCTTCACGAAAAGAATTGTTGCCGTCGTGTTCCAAGGTTCTAGGGTTTGCCGAATTCAAAGACTGTTCGTATAGTTTGGAAGTAAATATTTAAAACTAATGCTATTGGGCCAAAGCCCAACTTGATTTCGTTGGGCACCTGATGGACGAAAACACCTATTGTGTTTTCACCAGGGAGTGTTTTCATGAGGGTGATTTCACCACAGGGTGTTTTCGACTATAATTCCCATTAGTTAATATTAAGTATGCTATTAACACAATATATATAAATATATAAACACACTGTAACGCACATCAAATATAAATATATTCACAACAACCAAACAATCCAAACAATTAGCGTGTAATAAATGCGAAGATAGAAATCGTGGAAATTCGAGTTGTCACAATGACCGCGTTATGTTAAAGGTTTCACCCTGGAAGGGTGTGGTGCGTTTTGGGAAACGCGGCAAACTAAACCCTCGTTATGTGGGACCGTTCAAAATTCTGGAACGAATTGGAAAGGTGGCCTACAGGTTGGAATTACCTGCTGAGTTGGGTAATGTCCATGATGTGTTTCACGTATCGCAGCTAAAGAAGTGTTTGGTTGATGAAACACTAGTAGTACCATTCCAAGAGCTAAAGATAGATGACAAATTGCAGTTTGTCGAAGAACCAATTGAGATTATGGATCAGGAAATTAAAGTTCGTAAACACAGCCGTATACCGATTGTGAGAGTTCGTTGGAACTCAAGACGTGGTCCAGAGTTCACGTGGGAACGCGAGGACCAGATGAAACTTAAGTATCCCCATTTGTTCCCCAGTGACCAGTCAAAACCTAGCAAACCTACTGTTGATGCAACTAGTGAATTTCGGGACGAAATTCCCATTCAAGTTGGGGAGGATGTGACACCCCAGGAAAACCAGCAGACGATATAACTTACCTAGCTTTAACCTATCTAGCGTTTCCAGTGAGTGCGTACCAAATTTCGGGACGAAATTTCTTTTTAGTTGGGGATACTGTGACAACTCGTAATTCGGACCTACCTTGTGTAACGTATGTGAACGTGTTGCGATTATATGGGAAGATTTAATGTAACGTGATATTATTTAACGTGTGTGAATGTTGTATACTTATAAATGAACCGATCGCACAACACTACACACAACCACACAAGCCGATTGGGCTTTACACTAGTAATCGGACAAGGGGCAGCCCAAGTGAGGGCCGGCCCACTCCTCTTGTACGTACAAACACCCATCTCTAGGGTTGTTCTCCCATTTTTGTTACAATCACCTCACACACAAAGAAACCCTAGCACTCTCTCTCCTTTCACTCGAAGCCGACGGCACCAAGGTTAATCATTGGATCAATCCTTGTTGCCCACCCTCAATCGGTTAGTGATTTACTTATGCTTTCTGTTGAATGATGTTATGATATGCTTAGGTAAACTGATCAAGAATTGTAATTGTGTTTAATTATAATGCTAATCAATGGGTTAGTGTTGATGATAATCGGCTAGCATAGCTTGTCCTCGAATTGTTTGTATGATGAAATAGAAACTATTAAATGTTAATCGGCTGCTGTGTGATGCTATTCGGATGGATGTTGTTATGTTAGTATTCATGATAGGGATCAAGAATATGAATCACGATGTCAAGGATATGAATATTGTTCATGGGTTCGATGTTAGGGTTCATAGAGATTTAAGATTTAGTAGCCTTGTTTGATCGAATATTAGCATGATTTGTAACTGATTAGTTGTTGATTGATAATCGGTTATGGAAACTATTGATAAAAGGAATTAATTGAAAGTGTAACCGAATTGCATGAAATCCGGTAGTTAAAATAATCGCACAAGTTCAAATTGTACGAGATCAGATCACACAAAGCTGATCCGAACGCACAAGGGATCACTCGCACAAGATGGCCCACTCGCACAAGATCCCTCGGATCGCACAAGTGTCAGGTTTATTAATTGTGGGCCGTGCATGTCATACTGGACTGGGCCAGCTTAAATCGCACAACCCAGCCCAGTCGCACAAGGTGACCTGATCGTACAAAATTTGCTGGACCGCACAAGATCGTTTACTTAGATTGTTTTGTTGTTGGGCCGGATCGAACAAGCCTACCTGGATCGCACAAGTCATCTATTAACTGGGCCGAGTATGCTATTTGACTGCTTAACTATTTGGGCCAGGCTTATTGGACCGCACAACATGCTGTGGATCGCACAAGGTTGTGCCGATCGCACAACATGTTGGGCCGGATAGTATTGGGCTGATTTATTTATTCGCACAAGCTGAATGGATTGTTATGACTGTTACTTGGTTGCCTAGATCAATACGTGTTAGTAACATGTTAACTTGTATGATTTATACGTGCATTACGTGAACCAAACCTGACTTGTATGATAAACATGTTAGGACGTGATTGACCATTCTTAATTCAAGTAACTTTGGTATAACCTGCCGAGCAATCCCAGGTGAGTTCATTGCATTTTCTTAAGCATGCGTCCCAGTGGTTTGGGGACAACTGGTAAACATTTGGAAGGGAAACATTGGGTAAACAACTTAATCGGTTTTGGTTATTGCCTGGAGGGCAATGGGGTAATTAGTTGATAGCGCTATTAGGTAGGAAACCTCACACCGGGTCGTAAGGACGGGCGTGAACTAATTATCTGGATAGGGCTATGGTTGTTAGAGGCACACTCCTCGGATACATATGGGCACACTCCCTAGGGTATCTAACGATGGCAACATAGCAAACGGTCGTTAAGGGGTACCCACTCCCCGGATACACATGGGCACACTCCCTAGGGTATCTAACATGAGCAACATCGTAACGCAACAATGAATCGCATTAACATACATCTGGTAACTCAACACGTTAACAAAACCTTGAACTCACCAGCGTAGTCTAACACACTTGTTTGCATGCTTGTAGGTCGTTAACCTTGGAACACGGACTTGCTATCTGGGAGTGCTGGAGTGGTCATGGATCGAGGCTGATGGATTACTTATAATTGATACATTGGTTTTGGGTTTATTATGAAACAATTGCTAAACGACTTATTATATGCTTCCGCTATATAACTCTTTGTGAAACGATATTATGTTTGACATTTAATCTTGGCAATTAATGACATGTTTTATTTAAATACTTATCATTGGTTCAATGTGATTGGTGGCTCAGACTCTGATGTGTAACACGCCTCGCGGGGTTTCAGCAGGTGGTATTTTGGGGGTGTTACAGTGCTTTACCGGATTGTGTTGCTGATTTTGTGCAAGCCGCTAAGACAACCACCATCGAAGAGACTTATCTACTCGCTGCAAAAATCAATGACAAGCGAGTTAGGGTTGGTTACTTCAAGAACACCACCAAAAGTCTCCATCAAGTCACCATTGCACGTGCTTCTGAACCCGCTGCACCTCAAGCTTCCAAGTCTTCACGTCGCAAGCGCAAGGACAACAACAACAACAACAACAAGAACTGTGTAGTCACCGCCATACCTCTCAATGCTGTCCCTGCTCAATCTCAACCCAGAACCGCCAAGTAGCTGCACCCGTGACCAATGCACCTCCTACAAAACGTGCATACACTGGTCTGCATGCACTGTGCCCTACGTGTACTTATCATCATCCTGTTGGGATCGCTTGTCGATTTTGTGTGCACTACAACCTTTACGGCTACTTAACTTGCAACTGCCGTACTGGTCCCCGTCAAGCTCAAGATCAGGTTCAAGCTCCTGCACTGCCAGCTCCTCTTCCCGCTCCACAGGGTCAACAAGCAGCTCCTGCCTCCGCTGCTCACGCAAGAGCCTGCTTTACATGTGGCGATCCGAACCACTTTGCAAACGTCCGCCCGAACAGAGTGGTAAAGAAAGAGCGACAACAGCAACCAGTGCAGCAACAACATCAACAACAGCAGCCTCAGCAGCAGCAGCAACAGCCAACAGCCAGGAGCCTGCGGACGAGCATTCAACATCAATGTCCGCCAGGCCCAAAATGACAACAATGTGGTTAATGGTACGTTTCTTGTCAACGGTATATATGCTTGTTGGTGCACAATGTCTATAGCCTACGTCTTAAGTCTAGGTCATGATCTATAGGGGTCAAAAGTGTCAAATATGTAAAGTTTAAGGGTGTTTAATGTAATTTCGCATGAAATGGTCTTGTGTAATTCCGCACGGAATTACATTAGGTAATTTCGTTTTAACTGTCATGTTGTATTTCATGCGGAATTAGGTGGCCTATATATAGGTGTGTTCAGTTTCTCATTTGGTACGGAATTAGCAAGTGTGTCACGAAGTGCTGCTAAAATTCCACCGTGTAATCAAGTATATTTTGAATGAGATGCTTGTTTTAAAGTGAAATACTCTCTTTCTACTCAATTCTTCACTGATTCTAGACTGTTTGTTTGTTTCCGCCTCTCAAACAGTTATGTATTGCCTCTGATTGACTCATTTGGTCGGTAAAACGATCCTACAATGCTTCGTGTTATTTGATACTGGAGCCGATAACAATTTTTATCGTTAGAATTCGAAAAGCTCCTAAAACGTAAACGCGCTAACCTCCCGACAACGTTCGACGTTGAAATTGCCACTGGAAGGACTGTTACTGTTAATTCTGTTCTCCGTGATTGTACGCTTGAACTCAACAATCACGTTTTCCCTATCGATCTTATCCCAATGCAGCTTGGTAGTTTTGATATCATAGTAGGCATGGATTTTCTTTGTGAAAATCATGTCGAAGTCGTTTGTTTTGATAAGATGATCCATTTCTCTCTCGCGAATGGTGATCAACTCTGTGTCTATGGTGAAGTATCTTCGAAGGATCTCAAACTCATGCCGTGCATACAAGCAAGCAAGTATCTCCGAAAGGAATACAAAGCTTTCTTGGCACACATCGTAGTAGCGGAGGAAAATGAAAAGAAGGCAATGGATAAGGTGCCTGTGGTTCGTGATTTTCCTACTATTTTTCCTGATGATTTACCTGGTTTACCCCCATGTCGTGATATTGATTTTTGTATCGACCTCATTCC
Source organism: Helianthus annuus (assembly GCF_002127325.2). Taxonomy (NCBI): domain Eukaryota; kingdom Viridiplantae; phylum Streptophyta; class Magnoliopsida; order Asterales; family Asteraceae; genus Helianthus; species Helianthus annuus. Next base: position 116,878,510 of record NC_035436.2, read on the forward strand.
TGGAGCCAACCCTGTTGCTGAAGCTCCCTATCGCCTCACTCCGTCTGAAATGCGCGAACTCTCGAGTCAACTCATGTTGGTGCAGTAATGTCTATCGCCTCCGTCAATGCAAACCGTAGCTGAAACTGAAGATTACTTGAGCTTATAGTGTTAGATTTAATAGAATGCAAAGGTGGCATTTATGTAATTAATGAGAAATCTCATTAAGCCCCTTGGCCTATAAATAGGAAGCTTAGGTGTTGCGTTTAAGACTTTTGACACTTTTGCTATTTGGAGCTTTGGAGAGCTTGGTGGTTAGAGAGAGAAAGTCTAGAGAGAGAAAGTGACATCGTAATTCAGGTGCTTTGTACGATTTCAGATCTATCAATAGAATCACTGATTATATTACGTTCTCGTGTGTTCGATCACGTTCGTGTATGGATTCCGCACGTCATATGTTCGTTTCGCAATCGTTTCGGAGTCAAAACCGGTCCTAACAAGTGGTATCAGAGTAGGAGCTCGATTGCACGGATCAAACACACATTTTCACACACGAATTCAGCAGATTCAAAGTCAAATTCATACAGATTTGTCAAAATTTCTTCATCTTTTCATCTATTCACGTTCTTATCTGAAAATCACCAAACTAAACGACTTTTTACGGTTAAAAATTGCTGATTTTTGGATATGTTGTGCGAAAACATCTGATCTACAAGCCTAAAAATTTTCAGATCTAAATTCCTAGCCGTTTGGGAGAAATTAAAGATTTTTTTATCGAAAAAGTTGAGATATGTTGACTGTTGATGTTGATAGTCACTTGAACGTCGTCCGATCGGACAGAAGACCGAACGGACACCTGTCCGAACCATAGCATCATTCTTTCATTGTAATTCATTTAATTTTTTGACTATTGTTGACCTAACCGATCGGACACCTGTACGATCCACTGCACAACACTTTACAATAGCATTTAAAATAGTTGACTTGTTGACTGCTGACCGATCGGACAACAGTCCGAATGAGCGTCTGTCTGATTCATTGACACATTATTGCCATACATTTAAAAGTTGTTGACTTTGTTGACTTGCCAACCAATCGGACAGCTGGCCGATCGGCTAGCATCCCTGACCGATCGACCGGCAACTCGTTTCACAACATATCATTAACCAATCGAACCACACTTGGTTAACTCTGTTATAATTGTCAGTCAACATTTCAGGTCTGCCTGTTAGTTCACGTGATCATAAAGATTCGATTCATACATCACAAATCCATGTGATTCTTTCAGTATTCACATGTCTTACCAATTTGAAACAAAGGTCCAATTAGATTAAATTGTTCAATTTGTTTGTCGGCCTCTATAATAGATTGCATGTGAAAATAAATAAAATTTGTCAGTAGTTCATGTGATCCTTGTTTTGATTAATTCTTGCATGTGATTATATTACAAGTGACGGCCATTCAGATTTGCACGAGATGTTCATTATGATTGCATGTTAGTAAGGTCCAATCAGAAATTGATGAATATCAAACATGTCAGCCAAACTTTATTAGCAGTCAATATGAATCGTTAATTGAATCTGTCACACCCCCAAAATCCACCTGCGGAATACCACCGCTTGAGAGCGTGTCTGACCAGGATCAAGCCACCAATCATATCGAACACAGCATTTAATAATAAAAGTAGATAATGTAATTCATTACGACATGATTGATGTTCAAAACCAAACTTTGTTTAAGTAGCGGAAGCATGTAAATAAACCCAACATAATAAGAATATGTGAAATGTCATAAGTGTTTAATTAAGCATTCATGATCCATGCTCCACAACGACCTGCTCCTCCCTGTGCAAGCTCCATGTATCTAACGACCTGCAAGGCATGTAACAGAGGATCAACAACTAGTTGAGCGAGTTCACAGAAAGTAAATGCGTAACAGTAAGTTCGTTTGTAACATGTGGCTCTACTGGGCCGATAGTACGTTCTATTGGTGGGGGCTTCCCATGTTGTATAACCACTAGACTATTCGTAACCATAAGTGTTCTTCACAACCGAGAACAGTAGTACGTACAAGTTTTACGTAGGTTTTACGTAAGTGTCCTTCTGTACTCGAGGACAGTGGTACGCGTGGGGTTTACGTAGGTTTTACGTAAGTGTCCTTCCTGACTCCGGAAGACAGTAGCATGTTATTGTTTACGTAGGTTTTACGTAAGTGTCCTTCCTGACTCCGGAAGACAGTAGCATATTTCCTGTTTATGTATGTTTTACGTAAGTGTCCTGCTTAACCCGAGGACCATGGTAGATAGTCTAGTAATCGTGTATGTACGCGTAATTGTTCAATTCCATCATTCAACCCATTCCCTATCCCCGGGAATCCCATGCCTTGGTAAAGAGTGTGAACTCACCTTGGTTTGCTCGGTATGCTAAAAGGGTTACACGCCCACAATTAATCAATCACGACCTATAGTACGCACGTGTATATAATCAGTTCGTGTTCGTAATATTTCACATGTCATTTATGTCACATAGTGTGTTCATGCATTTCTCATCAAGTAGCACATATCAGTTGGTTCATGTTCAGACTGTCATACTCCATATGACTGAGTTCTTAGCGATATCTAACATGGTTTATCAATTAGCATGCTTGATGGGGTTAACAGACTTAACTAGGTTAAGGTATTGAGCAAAGATAACAAGCTTCCAGAATAAACAAGTATAACAGGAGTAATAAACTGACAGTGCTAGATAATTAACAGAGTTAACAAGCTAATAAAGTTAACTACTTAACATAGTGTCCTAAATGAATTCAACATAGCAATTAAGGTTAACTGAGTTAATAAACTTAACTCAGTTAATTGGCTAACCCAGTTACATACTCAACAGAGTTAACATATTAACAGAACTAATATACTAACTGAGTTGCTGAACTAACAGAGGTGCACACTTAACAGAATTTATACACTAACACTGTTATCAATCATTAAGGTTACCCACTTAATTAAGTTACATATTTCCATAGAGTTAACTTAATTAACTTAATTAACAACTAACTGACTTAATAAAATAAACTAAGTTAATAAACTAACAGGTTAATAAAACACAAGAGCCGAAAACACTATATTTCGAAATCCCTATGTGGCCGAAATCCCTCATTGGGCCGAAAACACACACATGGGCCGAAATCCCCTATTTGGGCCGGAAATCACCTAAAGTGATTTCGTCCAGTTTGTTATTGTGGGGGTGTTTTCGTTGAGCATGCGTGTGACGAAATCACTAGGGTGCCGAAATCCCTTAGTGATTTCGCTGGTTTCCTCATCATCAACATCAACAACAGCAGGTTTTTAAATCCCCAAACATTTCTAACCATCTCGACAGTTTCAGTAACAATCAAACGACCCAAACAATAAACACCATCGCACAGATTACTAAATCATTGTGATATCAAGACTATCATTTAATCCTCAGATCTTTCATAACATACAGATCAATACAAATCATACACTCATAATCATCACATACTACCTGTTCATTCATGATATCCAGTAATAATAAGAAATCAATAACTAACCTAAGCAGCAAGGTGGTACTTCGATGGATGTGTGCCGTCGGGTTTCAAAAGGAGAGAGAGAAACAATGTGATAAGGTTTGCCAAATGAGAAACTTCTCCGTGAAGGTGTGATAAAATAAATATATAATAACTCAATACTGGGCCAAGGCCCATCCCTGTTTTCGTTGGTCCACTAGTGGACGAAAACACACAAGGTGTTTTCATGAGTGGGTGATTTCACAAGGGAGATGGTTTCATAGATTCCAAGTTTGTTGATATTAGGCATGATATTAAACAAAACATATATTACATACACACTAAATCCCCACACCATATAAATCATATAAATCACAATACGTGTACAGTTGTGAACAAACAAGTCGTGTAAACAAGCAATCCAAACAATTCACATGCAATACTACGAAGATGGAAATCTTGGAAACTTGAGTTGTCACATTATCCCCAACTTGAAAGAAATTTCGTCCCGAAATTTAGCATGCGGTTACTGAGGAAGCTAGGTAAGTTGTATCATTTACTGGTTTTCCTGGGGTGTCACATCATCCCCCCGTTGATTTGGAATTTCGTCCCGAAATTCTGTAGTAGCTTTAGCCTCAGTAGTGGTTGCATTGGTTTCGAATAACTGGGGTTACTTTTCTGTCATCTGGTCTTCGCGTTCCCAGGTGTACTCTGGGCCATGACAGGAGTTCCAACGAACTCGAACAAGAGGGATTCCCTTGTGTTTGAGGACCTTAACATCCCGGTCCATGATTTCAACTGGTTCCTCGACGAACTTCAACCGCTCGTCGATAGTGAGTTCCTTGAAAGGAATTATGAGGGTCTCATCTGACAGGCATTTCTTCAGATTCGACACGTGGAATACGTTGTGAACTGCACCGAGTTCAGCTGGTAGGTTTAATCTGTAGGCTACTTTGCCTATTCGTTCTATGATCTCGAACGGTCCAACATACCGTGGATTGAGCTTGCCTCGTTTACCAAATCTAACCACACCCTTCCAGGGTGAGACTTTGAGTAAAACCCGCTCCCCGACCTGAAATTCCAATGGCTTCCTACGCTTATCCGCGTAGCTTTTCTGGCGATCACGAGCTGCCGTCATGCGTTGTCGTATCTGTGCAATTCGTTCAGTAGCATCAACTACCATTTCTGGTCCTGTAATCTGACTATCCCCCACCTCTGCCCAACAGAGAGGTGACCGGCATTTACGCCCGTACAATGCCTCGAATGGAGCGGCTTGTATGCTGGTGTGGTAACTGTTATTGTACGAAAACTCCACTAATGGGAGGTGCTTTTCCCAGCCGTTGCCGAAATCGATAACACATGCCCGAAGCATGTCTTCTAAGGTTTAAATCGTGCGCTCAGACTGCCCATCTGTCTGAGGATGATATGCTGTGCTCATGTCTAATCGAGAGCCAAAAGCTTTGTGCATTGCTTGCCATAGTTCTGAAGTGAATCGTGCGTCCCGATCCGAAATAATAGAAGTTGGCACCCCGTGCCTTGAAACAACTTCTTTCAGGTAGATGTCTGCTAACGTAGAGAACTTATCCGTTTCTTTGATAGCCAAGAAATGAGCAGACTTTGTGAGTTGATCTACGATCACCCAAATGGTATCATTTCCACGCTGGGATCTAGGCAGGCCAGTTACGAAATCCATGGAAATTTCTTCCCATTTCCACTGTGGTATCCCGGGTTGTTGCAGTAGGCCTGAGGGTTTCTGGTATTCTGTCTTGACTCTCGCACAAGTCAAACATTTGCCGACGTATGTTGCAATGTGGGCCTTCATACTAGGCCACCAATAGGTTGTTCTGATGTCGTGGTACATTTTATCCGACCCTGGATGTACCGAGTAGCGAGACTTGTGTGCTTCATCCGTTACAAGTTCTCGTAAACCGCCGTATAATGGTACCCAAATACGTCCTGTTACATAGTAGGCGCCGTCTTCCTTTTGTTCTAATCGTTGCCTTGATCCGCGTAAGGCTTCAGCCCTGACGTTTTCTGGTTTCAATGCTTCAACCTGAGCATTTCGTAGCTGTGCAGGAAGATCAGACTGGATGGTGAGCTGCAGAGCTCGTACACGCCTAGGTAGAGTGTCCTTTCGACTGAGAGCGTCAGCCACAACATTGGCTTTGCCTGGATGATACTTAATAGCGCATTCGTAATCATTAAGTAACTCGACCCATTGTCGTTGACGCATGTTCAATTCCTTCTGCTTGAAGATATGCTCGAGACTCCTGTGATCGGTGTAAATTGTGCACTTGGTACCGTACAGGTAGTGTCGCCATATCTTGAGCGCGAAAACAACAGCTCCCAGCTCTAAATCGTGCGTCGTGTAGTTCCGTTCATGAACTTTGAGTTGACGAGAGGCGTAGGCAATAACTTTATCCCGCTGCATCAATACACAACCAAGCCCCTGTATCGATGCGTCACAATAGACCACAAAATCATCCGTGCCCTCTGGCAATGAGAGAATAGGTGCGCTGCATAGTCTATCCTTCAGGTACTGGAAAGCTGTTTCTTGTGTATTACCCCAACGATAGGTAACACCTTTCTGTGTCAACATAGTAAGCGGCTGTGCGATCTTGGAAAAGTCTTTAATGAATCGTCTGTAGTACTCCGCCATATCCAAGAATTGGCGCATTTCCGTTGGTGTACGCGGTGCAGGCCAGTTCCTGATCGAATCCACCTTGGACGGATCAACATGAATCCCATCCCTGTTCACCACATGGCCTAAGAAGTGGACTTCACGAAGCTAGAAGTCACATTTAGAAAACTTGGCGTACGATTGTTCCTTCCAAAGAAGTTCCAAGATAAGACGTAAATGCTGCTCGTGTTCCTCCTGACTCTTGGAGTAGATCAGAATGTCGTCGATGAAGACAATGACGAACTTGTCAAGATAGGGTTTGCACACCCTGTTCATAAGATCCATGAAAACTGCAGGCGCGTTCGTAAGCCCAAATGGCATGACTAGGAACTCGTAATGACCGCAGCGAGTTCTGAATGCTGTCCTTGAGTCGTCCTCATCCCGGACTCTCAGCTGATGATACCCTGACCTTAGATCAATCTTGGAATAGTAACTCGACCCTTGTAACTGGTCGAATAAGTCGTCGATACGAGGAAGAGGATAACGGTTCTTCACCGTCACCTTGTTAAGTTCACGGTAGTCGATGCACATCCTAAAAGTGCCATCCTTCTTTTTCACAAAAAGTACTGGAGCTCCCCAAGGCGATGAGCTTGGACGAATGAAGCCCTTATCCAAGAGCTCTTGTGGTTGCGTCGATAGTTCTCCCAGTTCTGATGGAGCTAAGCGATACGGTGCGTGAGCTATAGGTGCTGTCCAGAACTGTGGGAATGAGGTCGATAGGAAACGTCTGACCAGCGAGGATAAGATTACAATCCAGAACTATGAATGGCCTTTAGACTTGTATCATAAGCTAACACTATGACAGGTTTGGTGTTCAAGGAAGTTGGTGTACGTTGTAACATTTGACTATCTTTCAAGAACATATAACTGGTATCCACACCCAAAACAAACAAGACAGTAACATAAAAGTCGTCGAGAAGAAACTTACCCATTATTACGGTTGGATCGTTCCTTGCGTCACCCTGATTAATCACGTACACGCGGCCCCGGCGTCATTGTTTCCATTGTTTCCCCCAACACTATCCCCATTGTCGTCCCTGTTTCCATGGCCGTGGTTCTGAGTCTGGTCCTGGTTTATTTGCGGACAATGTCTCTTGTAGTGATCTTTAGCATCACATTGAAAACATCCTTTAAAACTCTGTTGTTGCTGCTGATTCTGTGGAGATTGAGGCGGCCGTTGCTGTTCTTGAGTTACAGGACGTGAGCTTCGACAATCCTTAGCTTCATGACCAATCTTGAGACACCTCTGGCAACGACCCTTGTTGCACTGACCGCTATGGTGTCTATTGCATCTGTTACACTTTGGATGATTTCCTCGATATCCACTCTGCCCGCGACTACTAGAAAATTGCTGTCTGGGGCTCTGGTAGTCATCTATCTTTTGCTGCTGCGCCAGAGGCTGGACCAAAATTAATTCCTTGCTCAGGTTTTCATCCCACTTGCGTTTGTTATCACTTGAAGCACATGTAGTATCAGTCTTAGCACGTTTCGGTAACTTGTTTTGTTCTACAGCCTGGTCTGTGAGACGATGAGCAAGTCGAGTGATTTTGCTGGATAGTGTCAAGGTTAGCTGCAGTCACATGACTCTGAATTTCTGGCACCAGACCCTTGAGATACAGCTCGATACGTTTGGTGGGAGGGTCTACCATAGTAGGACAAAATGTGGCTAATTCATTCGATCTCTTCGTATAAACTTCAATTTCAGACCCCCACCATCTGTAGGTTGAGGAACTCTACCTCTAGTTTGTGGATGTCTTCACGACTACAAAACTCTTCCTTAATTAGGTCCTTGAACTCGTTCCAGGGGGTGGCATTAGCAGCTGCCAGCCCTAACATCTGAACCTGTGCTTCCCACCAGGTTAATGCAGCACCCTCAAGTGTTCCAGTAGCAAACTTTACTCTACGAGACTCAGAACAATCATGAACCTCAAAGTCAGTTTCGAGCCTTTCGAACCAGTGGAGGAGGCCTTCAACTCCCTCAGTTCCACTGAAGGTACTAGGTTGGCAATCCTTGAGATTTTTAAAGGTGTAAACAGGTGGCTGAGCGTGTTGACCTCCTGCTTGTATGGCTGCAAGTGCCGCAGCAATTCGTTCGTTAATGAGAGCCATCAACTGGGCTTGAGTCAAGTTGATATGCCCGGCCATGATCTTCATAGCAAATGTAACGTAAGTGAGAGAGGTTCGCGAATAGTGCGATGACAGAAGAGTGTAAGCACATAGATGTTCTCAAGCAATAACAAGTAGTGAGCAATGTAATCTAAGCATACTACGAGCAAAGATCTATGCAATTCTAGCATATAGGCAACATATATAAACCTTATTACCTAGGATGCTGAGTCTTGCACGTGGAGCGAAGCGTCGTTGTGGATCGTTGAGAGCAGTGTTCTGGTTATAGTCTGGTTTTAATAAAAACGTTTTCCCATATTAAAACCAAGTTCTCTATAACCAATGGCTCTGATACCAATCTGTCACACCCCCAAAATCCACCTGCGGAATACCACCGCTTGAGAGCGTGACTGACCAGGATCAAGCCACCAATCATATCGAACACAACATTTAATAATAAAAGTAGATAATGTAATTCATCACGACATGATTGATGTTCAAAACCAAACTTTGTTTAAGTAGCGGAAGCATGTAAATAAACCCAACATAATAAGAATATGTGAAATGTCATAAGTGTTTAATTAAGCATTCATGATCCATGCTCCACAACGACCTGCTCCTCCCTGTGCAAGCTCCATGTATCTAACGACCTGCAAGGCATGTAACAGAGGATCAACAACTAGTTGAGCGAGTTCACAGAAAGTAAATGCGTAACAGTAAGTTCGTTTGTAACATGTGGCTCTACTGGGCCGATAGTACGTTCTATTGGTGGGGGCTTCCCATATTGTATAACCACTAGACTATTCGTAACCATAAGTGTTCTTCACAACCGAGAACAGTAGTACGTACAAGTTTTACATAGGTTTTACGTAAGTGTCCTTCTGTACTCGAGGACAGTGGTACGCGTGGGGTTTACGTAGGTTTTACGTAAGTGTCCTTCCTGACTCCGGAAGACAGTAGCATGTTATTGTTTACGTAGGTTTTACGTAAGTGTCCTTCCTGACTCCGGAAGACAGTAGCATATTTCCTGTTTACGTAGGTTTTACGTAAGTGTCCTGCTTAACCCGAGGACCATGGTAGATAGTCTAGTAACCGTGTATGTACGCGTAATTGTTCAATTTCATCATTCAACCCATTCCATATCCCCGGGAATCCCATGCCTTGGTAAAGAGTGTGAACTCACCTTGGTTTGCTCGGTATGCTAAAAGGGTTACACGCCCACAATTAATCAATCACGACCTATAGTACGCACGTGTATATAATCAGTTCGTGTTCGTAATATTTCACATGTCATTTATGTCACATAGTGTGTTCATGCATTTCTCATCAAGTAGCACATATCAGTTGGTTCATGTTCAGACTGTCATACTCCATATGACTGAGTTCTTAGCAATATCTAACATGGTTAATCAATTAGCATGCTTGATGGGGTTAACAGACTTAACTAGGTTAAGGTATTGAGCAAAGATAACAAGCTTCCAGAATAAACAAGTATAACAGGAGTAATAAACTGACAGTGCTAGATAATTTACAGAGTTAACAAGCTAATAAAGTTAACTACTTAACATAGTGTCCTAAATGAATTCAACATAACAATTAAGGTTAACTGAGTTAATAAACTTAACTCAGTTAATTGGCTAACCCAGTTACATACTCAACAGAGTTAACATATTAACAGAACTAATATACTAACTGAGTTGCTGAACTAACAGAGGTGCACACTTAACAGAATTTATACACTAACACTGTTATCAATTATTAAGGTTACCCACTTAATTAAGTTACATATTTCCATAGAGTTAACTTAATTAACTTAATTAACAACTAACTGACTTAATAAAATAAACTAAGTTAATAAACTAACAGGTTAATAAAACACAAGAGCCGAAAACACTATATTTCGAAATCCCTATGTGGCCGAAATCCCTCATTGGGCCGAAAACACACACATGGGCCGAAATCCCCTATTTGGGCCGGAAATCACCTAAAGTGATTTCGTCCAGTTTGTTATTATGGGGGTGTTTTCGTTGAGCATGCGTGTGACGAAATCACTAGGGTGCCGAAATCCCTTAGTGATTTCGTTGGTTTCCTCATCATCAACATCAACAACAGCAGGTTTTTAAATCCCCAAACATTTCTAACCATCTCGACAGTTTCAGTAACAATCAAACGACCCAAACAATAAACACCATCGCACAGATTACTAAATCATCAAGACTATCATTTAATCCTCAGATCTTTCATAACATACAGATCAATACAAATCATACACTCATAATCATCACATACTACCTGTTCATTCATGATATCCAGTAATAATAAGAAATCAATAACTAACCTAAGCAGCAAAATAAGAAATCAATAACTAACCTAAGCAGCAAGGTGGTACTTCGATGGATGTGTGCCGTCGGGTTTCAAAAGGAGAGAGAGAAACAATGTGATAAGGTTTGCTAAATGAGAAACTTCTCCGTGAAGGTTGTGATAAAATAAATATATAATAACTCAATACTGGGCCAAGGCCCATCCCTGTTTTCGTTGGTCCACTAGTGGACGAAAACACACAAGGTGTTTTCATGAGTGGGTGATTTCACAAGGGAGATGGTTTCATAGATTCCAAGTTTGTTGATATTAGGCATGATATTAAACAAAACATATATTACATACACACTAAATCCCCACACCATATAAATCACAATACGTGTACAGTTGTGAACAAATAAGTCGTGTAAACAAGCAATCCAAACAATTCACATGCAATACTATGAAGATGGAAATCTTGGAAACTCGAGTTGTCACATTATCCCCAACTTGAAAGAAATTTCGTCCCGAAATTTAGCATGCGGTTACTGAGGAAGCTAGGTAAGTTGTATCGTTTACTGGTTTTCCTGGGGTGTCACAGAATCAGTTTGCATGTGATACTATTTTGAAATTCAAAGTTCATTGTTGAAGTGTCAATAGGCTAGCCGATCGACCAAGGGTTTTGTCGTGTAGTGTCAACCTATTCAACAAGCTAGCCAATCGGACAACATCAAAGCAAGCTAGTATCCCAACCGATTGATCAGTGAGTCGATTGAATTTTCCCTTGTTTCAAAGCTACCCTATTCAAAATAGGCTAACCGATCGACCAAGCAACTTTGTCATATAGTGTGCATCAATTGAACAAGCTAGCCGACCGAACAACATAAATTTTTGTTGTTTTGTGCCATTGATTGAAGTGTAAGCCGATCGGACAACATATTTGTCGTGTAGTGCTAATCGATCGGACAGAGGCTCGAACGGTTGACACCCTATCCATTGCATAAGTTGTTTTGAAGTGTTACCCATTCGGACAACAATGTCACCCATTCTAGTTACATCCCACCCGATTCAAGATAAAATCCCAGCCGATCGGACAGCTTTCCCACCCGATCGGATAGCACTGATTATTTTCATAGTTGACTTTTATTGACTCACTCGATCGGATACCTATCCGATCCAAGTGTTTGATATTTTTGTTGTAACTAATCATTGATTGTTTCTTGTGCTGTGATTTACGAGGTGTGAATATCGAGGAGATAACATCATGGCTGAAATCAAGGTGAAAACCAGAGAAGAGATTTTGAGTGAGAAAACATACAGAGAAAGAAACATTGCTGAAAACAGAATTAATGAAACGCAAGAAGAGTATGAAAATGCTGTAAGCAATAAAAGATGGGACAAGAAGCGAGAGTGCTATGTCAACAGAGATGGTGAACTTGTTGTTCCCAAGAGGGACATAATTTTTGATGATGTACTTTTAGTAATTCCTCTATCCGTCGAATATTATTCAATTGCTCCAAAAGATAAAACATATGCGAAAAGGCTGGAAAAAATCATAAGACATGCCATGACATCAAGTCTGAGGAAGAGGGATGAAGAGAGAATGAAGAAAAATGTTGATGAAATGGTGAACGATTTGAAGAAATTTGCTGAAGAAGTTAAAGTCGAAGCTATGAAAGTTGAGGATGAGAAGAAAGAAAAGGAAGAAAAAGGTGATGTTGATGAAGAAGCTGTGAAAGAAACTGTTACTGAAGAACAGAAGGTTGAGAAAGCTGTTAACGAAGAACAACAGTTTGATGAGATAAAGAAGAAAGAAGAAAAATGAGAAGTGAAGGATGAGATTTTGGAAGTTGCTGGTGATGTTGGTGATGATACTGGTGTTGGTGAAAAAAGAAAAGCAGAAAGATGCTGATCAGACTGAAACAGTAAACAACACCGAAGTGCCAATCACTCAGGTAAAATCTGATTCTGAAGTCTAAATTGTTGGTGCACTACATCTGTCGACTTCGTCTTGTGTCGAGTCTTAGATCATATTGTATAGATCAGGGCACGATTTACGAGAAAATAGGAGAATGTATGTGTCTTAGGTGCTGATTTCGCTTATAGGGTATTTAGCAGCGGGTTTCACTTATATGGTCATGTAGGGGGTTTCGCCTATATGGTCATGTAGGGGTTTCGCTTATATGGTCATGATGGGGTTTCGCTTATGTGGTCATGTAGGGGTTTCACTTATATGTACATGTACATATGAGCGAAATCATCAACACTATATATAGGGTCTTGAGCGAAATCATTTGTAACATTGTACGAATTCCATACCGAGGTTCTGCGGTGTGAAGATCGAGCTGTAAACGTTGTCATATCAATACAAACAGTAGATTAAGTGAAGAATCAACTTTTCCTAGCTTTGTTTCTTGTTTTCCACACCTAAAACAGAGAAGAACGCCTCTGAACGACTCATTCGGGTCAGATCACGATCCAACAAGGGGTATCAGAGCTCAGGAGGAGGAGTTCTGCAGAGATTAGCTGGAATCATCTTGTTTTCTTACTTCTACACCTTCTTTCATCATTTCAGAGAGATTTACCGGTCAAAATTGGATCAAAATTTCACAGACTGTGCATAATTGTACATAGACAAATCCCTGAGAGTTTGAGACCTAAATTCAAAGTAAAAATGGACAAAATTGACCTCGGACTTGATTTCGCTTTTATGGACACTTGGTGATTTCGCTTTTTGGACACCTGATTTCGCTCATAGGGTCACCCAAGAACCCTAGTTTCGCTCTTGTGAACATCAGGGTTTCGCTCTTGTGAACATCAGGGTTTCGCTCTTGTGAACATCAGGGTTTCGCTCCTGTCAACATCAGGGTTTCGCTCTTGTGAACATCAGGGTTTCGCTCTTGTGAACATCAGGGTTTCCCTCTTGTGAACATCAGGGTTTCGCTCTTATGAACATCAGGGTTTAGCTCTTGTGTCACATATATCTTGGGATTTCGCTTTTGTGTCACATATATCTTGGGATTTAGCTTTTGTGTCACACATATCTTGGGATTTAGCTTTTGTGTCACATATATCTTGGGATTTAGCTTTTGTGTCACATATATCTTGGGATTTAGCTTTTGTGTCACATATATCTTGGGATTTAGCTTTTGTGTCATATATATATTGGGATTTAGCTTTTGTGTCACATATATCTTGGGATTTAGCTTTTGTGTCACAGATATCTTGATATTTATTGGGATTTCGCTCCAAAGATCGAAGACCACTATAATTTCCCTCATAAGTCACTGATTTCGGAAAACGTGCTAAGTCATCATGGATACCGAGTTCTATAACGCGTTTGCAACACCGTCTGGTCCACCTGCTATTGTTCAAGCCATGAGTTTGGAAAACGAGACGGGAACCACCCAAAAGCCCCCGAAATTGATGAGTATCGAAGAATACTATGGGTGGAAAGACAGATTCGAGAACTGGGTTCAGGCAAACCATCTTAGGTCTTAGGAATGTATTCTGAAGAAATATGTGTTGCCTCGAACAGATTTGCAGGTTCTTAAAGAGTTATCAGAATTCACAGATCAAGAACGGGTTATGTACAAAGCCGAAAAGATGATGATCAGTTTGCTGCAACAAGCCATCAAGGAAGACATCTTCATTCTGCTACAGCATGACAAAACTGCTAAGTCAATATGGGATGCTCTTCGTGTAAAGTTTGAGGGTAGCGAGAACATGATAAAGAGCAAGAAGGCGTTGCTTAAGAAAGAGTTTGATTTGTTTAGCAGTTTGCCGGGAGAGGATACGAAGAAACTGATTGAGAGATACTGTCACCTAGTGCGATCCATGTCAATGTTGAGTATTACAAAAGATCGTGAAGAGTGGGTAGATAAGCTTGCTGATGCACTACCGCAGAAAGAATGGGGAACGTATTTAATGATTCTGAAAAATACGGGTGTTTATGATGGGTTGACTATTCCTCAGTTCATTGAAAAGATCGAGAGTCAGGATTTGGAACAACAGAAGATCGCTAGGATGAACAGTCTGAGTGGTCAACAGGATGTAAAGATGTATTACAAAGGTAGCATTCCGATTCCAGAAGCTGAGAGAAGTCCGAAAATCCAAACTGCATTCAGTGCTGGGGATTCAACAGAAAAAGCTGATCAGGGTTCTAACAAAAGCAGCAGTGGATTTTCGTCATTTCCAAGTGTCAATCCTAAAGAGTCAAATACAAGCTTTCAGTCTCAAGGCACAAAGACAGGAAATGGTTTTGTGATTCAGTGTAACATCGCTCTAAATCTTCCAGAAGGCCAAAGTTTTTCGGAATAAACGGCCAAAGACCACATGGCTTCACTCGGTTCTGTGTTGCTTTCTTATGAGGGTCTAGTTGCTGGTCGGATCGGGAATCCTATGCTCACCAAAGAGGATTACGATCAGATAGATGCGGAAGAGATGGAATTAATGGATATCAAATGGTGTCTAGCTAGTGTTCTCAGACGGGCTGAAAAGTTCAAGACAATTACCGGGAGAAATGACTTTCTTGATGCTCATATATCTACTTTAGGTTTTGATAAATCTAAAGTTACTTGTTTTCGATGCAGGGATAAAGGCCATTTCAAGAGAGAGTGCAAGAATAGGGAAGCTAGTGGTGCTCAGAATCCGTTTGGAAAAGATGATTACTACCGGAAAGCCATTTATCAATAGGTTGGTCAATAGCAAGATTCACAGACGGCTCATGGTAGAAAGATTGAGGATTCAAAGAGAGCTTGCTTGGTAGACTTCAACTGGAACAATTACATATCAACTGAAAGCAAAGCATGTTTAGTCGATCAAGATGATGAGAGACTGCCTGAAGGCTTCAGCTGGGATATGTTTGTTGATGAAAAGGGAGAGTACAAAGCTTTTATCGCTAAGATTGTTAGAGAACCAGACATGTTTGCCACCTGGATGAAGTCTATTGGAGAGACTGTGAAAAGTGTGGTGGAAGAGTCTGTTGCATCTGATGAAAGCTCAGAAAGTGCTGATGAAGGTTCACAGAGTTCAGATGAGAGTGTTCAGAATGATGTTACTTCAGAAAAAGAAGTTGTCACACCCCGACCACGTAAAACATCAAATCGTGGCGGAAACATCGGGGAGTGTTGTAACAGAATTATTGTTCCACAACCAAGGTAATTAAAATATTATTTTATTCATCATCCGAGGGTGGAATTCCTTGTTCTAACAAGAACCAACAAGCCATATTGTCTTAAAACTACAAAAATAAAGAGCACATGACGATATTAAACTATGTCTAGCTTCATTTTATAGTCACTAAGGCCCAAGTCCACCCTAGCGTATCACGATCAAGCTATGCATTAGCTCCTGAAACACATGTGAAAATAAAGTACGTTAGCATAAAAATGCCAGTGAGTAACATAGGTTTTGTGAAAATAGGATTCATGACTTAGGTTTTAGAAAAGGGTTGTTTAACAAAGTCAGTCATGATCCTTGTAATATGTTTTGTTTTATAAATCATTTGAAAAGCGATGAATAAGTAGATGATATGTGATAAAGTAATGTAAGGTTAAATGAATAATTAAGTAAAATGAGTTTGTATATATATATATCAAACAGTGTTGTAAATCAATGTTTTGTGAAAAATATGTTATTTGTAAGAAAAATGAATAAGTCCAAGTTGAATGACTTAAATAAACCACCCAATGAAAGTTGCCCATGTCTAAACCATTTGCCCAATGTTATTGTGAAAACCATGTCAAAATGTATATATCAATATCAACATTGTCTATGTCAAATATAATCATGTAATGTGTAATCAAAATGTCAATGTATGGTTAGTGAAATATGTATCAACTAAACCATAGGAAAAATGCACAAAACAGTGTATTGAAGTAAAACATGGTTTAAATCAACGCTATGTTTTGTGGAAAATGCATGCTATAATGAATACAGACATTTATGCGGTATTGTGAAAATGCATACATCCAAGCCTTGCAACTGTGGTGATAAACCTTTAAACAAATTAAAGGTCTATCTGTCTAAATGTTTTAATCGAATTCGGTCATTCCTTCCAATCCAAACATACCCAGGATTTCAGGAACGGGAGTTGTCAATTCCTATGGTACCATTACCTACTAACGAGCGGCGTGATCAATGTTAATGAATGTATATTGTCCCACTTAAACAAACCAAATGTCATACCCAAAATGTAAGCATGAAAATGTCATGTAAAACAAATGCACTAAGTATGATGAACATACATAGCGTGAAAATGTCATGTAAAACAAATGCACTAAGCATGATGAACATACATAGCGTGAAAATGTCATGTAAAATAAATGTACTAAGTATGCGCTAAACGAACATACGTAGCATAAAATGTCATGTAAATCGATGTACTAATGAACATAGCAAGTGTATGATGAGAAAACATGAAAGCACGAAAGTAACAAGTAGGCACATGTGTTTCACCCCAAAATGTTTGAAAAACAGTAAAAGAGGGGACTATGTACTCACTTGAGATTGCTTAGAAGTCGTAGAACAACCACCAAGCAATGTTAGAAGATCACGGAATCAAACAGCACCTATAAAGGCACCTACATTAATAAACGGACCTATCGGAGGATCGGGTAGTACGAGGGTTCGCAAACCAAATAAGTGTGGGAACTTATGTGATATGGTTTGACAAAGCCTACATACTAAAACAAAACTTATCCTAAGTGCTTTTGACCCGTTACGACCCGCTTAGGTAGCTTATGCTACTTTAACGCGTCGTTTGCGTAAAACGCACTTGAAACGCCTAACTAGCCCTATGACAAGCAAGATATGCCTTAACACACTTAATATTGTTGCTAAATCAGTTTAGGTGTCAAAATTTATGTTACATAAGTTTAAAATGAATTTTAGTGTAAAAAGGGCATTTTGGTAATTTACCTAAAGCATAAGAACCACTTGTCATACAACTACTCAAATGGCGTGACCATAAGGTATAACCTTGAAAGGTTATTCCCTATACACTATGGTCACCTAATGTGTTTGGTCGTATCCTAATGATCGACCAAATGGGTCGGGTTCGTAAGCATAAGCGATTGTTTAGATCGCTTACCCTTACGACCCTAAACAAGCACAAAACTAAAAGCGACGAGCTAAACATGCTAGAACATGTTTAGAAAACAGGTTTTGGTATTAAAACAAACGGTTTTAATACCCTAAAGTTGTTTGGTTACAAAATGCGCAAGAAAACGCATTTTGACCGAAACTACGGCTCGTCACTAAGCCTAGATAACGTGGTAATCAGTAGGTATAGTCGCTAGGGACTATAACCAACGTGATTACGCTCACGTTATGAAGTTCAAACGAACTTCGCATTGACCATAAACTGGTCAATGCAGAAAGTCAAACAAAGTTTGACTTTCAGACTCGAAAAGCAATAAAAGAACGAAAGAATACTTACAACGGGTCCCCGCAAGATTGAATTCCGAGTACTCTCAGGTATGAAGTGTCAAAGCACCCCAACTTAGAGAGCAACCTCTGAATTCAAGTGTGAGGGAAATGGGCAAGACATGGAGGGGTATTTATAGGATTTGGTGAACCGTTAAGATCGTTCCTCGCAAAGCGTGCTTCGATCTTGGCCATCCATGTGTACCCATAGTTTTTAAAAACCATTTGAGCCCATTATTTCAGTCCCCTGATTCGAAAATACCATTTGCAATGAGTTTTTGAGTGCATAACAGCTGTTAGCAGCTGTTAAAACTGTTTTTGCAGTTCTGGGGACCTCACGCGGCCCGCCTAAGGTTTGGGAGAATCCTTACGCGCCCCGCCTGAGGAAAATTTGACAGATTTGTCAGTTTTGGTCCCTGCAGCTTAGAAACATGCGTTTCGGCCCATTTTTGACACGTTTAAGCCCCGTTAACCTCATTTCAAGGCTCTAAAATGAAGTTAAAGTATAGGGGACTCAAAACATGCTCAAAAATATCTCGGATGTCGGTTCGTTTGGTCGTACGATCGCGATGTTTGCTTAATTACGACGGAATGCGCATAAGCGCGAAAAACGATCCAAATTGCGCGACGAATGGATTTTTCTCATGCCAAACATTAAAATATAATATTTTAAATGCTTACATAAATTTTTTGGATGTCCGGAAGTAATCAGAACGTAAGATATGCGCGAAAGTGCAAACTTATGCACTTTTTGACACTTTTAGTCCCTGAATGAGCATAAAGTTTATTTTAGCACACCGAACCCCTCAAAGCCTATTTCTAAGCTATGTAAAGGATATTTAAGGTGTGTTTAACTTATGATCATGTTCCGGAATGTTCGTTACAGTTCAAATCGGCATACTTTCGCAGTTTGTCAATTTTAGTCCCTGTAAGCGAATTAACTGAATTTTGCCATACCAAAGCCTTCGAAACTTATTTCTAAGTTATGTAAAGGTTATTTAAGGTATGTTAAGCATAAAATGATGTTCCGGAGTATTTGTTGCATATAACTGATTACGTTTTCGTACCAGTTTGCGTAAAATTCTCCAGAAAGCGATATAGAGTTTGAAATCGAATAAAGCCAAAACATGAAAAACATCAAACATGAATAAACAAACATTGGGATCAAATAACTTTATTTCATTGATAACTGAACTGTTTACAATGATTACAAGCACAAATGTCACAGTCTCCCCTACTTGTGGGAATTTCGTCCCGAAATTCGTTTAGAGGAAACTCGTGGGAATAGATGTGGATACTTCGCCTTCATTTGATCTTCACGTTCCCAAGTAAACTCAGGTCCACGTTTAGATTCCCAGCGAACTTTAACCAACGGAATGCGCTTGCGTTTAAGCCATTTGACTTCACGATCCATAATTTCCACAGGTTTCTCAACAAAATGTAGTGTTTTATCAACACGAATTTCGTCAAGTGGTATGTGGAGGTTCTCATCAGCTAAGCACCTTTTGAGGTTGGATACGTGGAAGGTTGGATGAACATTTCCAAGTTCAGGAGGCAATTGAAGTCTGTAGGCTACCTTACCGATTCTTTCAACGATCCGGAATGGTCCAACGTATCTAGGTGCAAGTTTTCCTTTCTTTCCAAATCTGATCACACCTTTCCAAGGTGAGACCTTAAGTAATACTCGATCACCGACTTGAAAATCCAAGGGCTTGCGTTTTAGGTCCGCGTAACTCTTTTGACGGCTTCGAGCTGCCTGTAAGTTATCACGAACTTTCTTAACCTTATCAGTTGTCTCCAGAATGAGGTCAGGTCCAGTAATCTGAGCCTCACCTATCTCATTCCAGCAGACTGGTGAACGACATTTTCGACCATAGAGAGCCTCGAAAGGAGCCATGTTGATGCTGGAGTGATAACTGTTGTTGTAGGAGAATTCAATCAATGGAAGATGTGAATCCCAACTACCACCGAAGTCGATCACACAAGCTCTAAGCATATCCTCCAAAGTCTGGATTGTTCTTTCAGTTTGGCCATCAGTTTGTGGATGATAGGCTGTGCTCAGATTGAGTTGGGTCCCCATAGCAGATTGCATGGTTCTCCAAAATCGAGAGGAGAAGCGAGCATCCCTATCAGAAATAATGTTCAAAGGAACACCATGTCGGGATACAATTTCATCCACATATATTTTAGCCAACTTTTCAGCAGGAAAATCCTCACGGATTGGCAAGAAATGCGCTGATTTAGTAAGACGGTCCACAATTACCCAGATGGCATTATGACCTTTCTTAGTGCGCGGAAGTTTAGTAATGAGATCCATAGTGATGTTTTCCCATTTCCAAACTGGAATCTCTGGTTGCTCTAAAAGACCATAAGGATGTTGGTGTTCAGCTTTAACCTTGAGACAAGTAAGGCACTTTGAAACGTACAAGGCAATGTCTTTCTTCATACCAGGCCACCAATACCGAGTACGAAGATCCTTATACATCTTGTCTGAGCCAGGATGGATAGAATAACGAGACTTATGGGCCTCATCCATAATCAAAGCACGAAGATCATCTTGGCTCGGGACCCACAAACGGTCCATGAAATAATACGACCCATCTTCCTTTAGAACAAGATCAGGCTTAATGTGATAGGGTAATTCCTTACCCATCAAGTCTTGTGAAACACAAACATGCTGAGCCTGAGAAATGCGGGCTTGAATATCGGATCGAGCTTGGATAGCAGTTTGATCACGAACACAATGAAGCATAGTATGTTCCTTTCGACTTAATGCGTCAGCCACAACATTCGCTTTACCAGGATGGTAGCGAATTTCGCAATCATAGTCGTTTAGGAGTTCGACCCAACGTCTTTGCCTCATGTTGAGTTCCTTCTGGTTGAAGATGTGCTGGAGACTTTTGTGGTCAGTGAAAACCACGCATTTTGTACCGTACAAATAGTGTCTCCAGATTTTGAGAGCGAAAACAACTGCACCTAACTCAAGATCATGAGTGGTGTAGTTTCTCTCATGTACCTTCAATTGTCTAGATGCGTAGGCTATGACTTTGTTCCTTTGCATCAGAACACAGCCAAGACCCAATTTCGATGCATCACAGTAGACAACAAAATCATCGTTGCCTTCAGGCAAAGTCAGAATAGGTGCATCACAAAGCTTCTGCTTCAAAGTCTGAAACGCTTCTTCTTGCTTATAACCCCATTCAAAGGGTTTGTTTTTCTGAGTTAGAGCAATTAGGGGAACTGCAATCTTCGAGAAGTTTTTAATGAAGCGGCGGTAGTAGCCCGCAAGACCAAGAAAAGAACGAACCTCAGTAGGAGTAGTTGGCGTATCCCAATCCTTAATCGCACTGATCTTGGAGGGATCTACATGAATACCTTGTTCGTTGACAATATGTCCCAAAAATTGAACTTCTTTTAGCCAAAATTCGCACTTGGAGAACTTGGCAAAAAGTTGCTCTTTCTTTAGGAGTTCCAGAGTAAGACGAAGATGTTGCTCGTGATCAGCTCGCGTCTTAGAATAAATCAAGATATCATCAATGAAAACGATGATGAACTTATCTAAATAAGGCTTGCAGACCCTATTCATCAAGTCCATGAAAACAGCAGGAGCATTGGTCAAACCGAATGGCATGACTGTGAACTCATAATGCCCATATCGAGTGCGGAATGCTGTTTTGGGAATATCCTCTTCATGCACACGAAGTTGATGATACCCAGAACGAAGATCAATCTTCGAAAAGCAAGTAGCACCCTGTAATTGGTCAAAGAGATCATCAATGCGAGGTAGGGGATATCGATTCTTGATGGTAAGCTTATTCAGCTCACGATAATCGATACACATTCTGAAGGACCCATCCTTCTTCTTGACAAAGAGAACGGGAGCACCCCAAGGAGAAAAGCTAGGACGGATAAAACCTTTGTCAGAAAGCTCCTGAAGCTGCTTAGATAGCTCTTGCATCTCAGACAGTGCAAGGCGATACGGAGCTCTAGCAATAGGATTTGCACCAGGTACGAGATCGATATGGAACTCGACTTGGCGTGCTGGGGGTAGACCAGGTAATTCTTCAGGAAACAGCTCCGGATAATCCCGAACAACAGGGATATCTTGAATAGACTTACCTTGGTCTTTATCTGCCGTAACATGTGCCAAGAAGGCCACATAGTTCTTTCGCAGATACTTCCGAGCTTGAGAACAAGACATAAGCTTGAGGCTACTAACAGGTTTGTCACCACGAACCTGAAGGATCTCACCTGACGGGAGCGGCACACGAACGATCTTCTCAAAACAAACCACCTCTGCGTGATGCTTGGCTAACCAATCCATACCCACAATAATGTCGAAACTTCCAAGACGCATAGGCGTGAGGTCAATAGGAAAAAGATGGTTGCAAAGGTTTAATTGGCAGTTGCGAAGAATGGAATTAAGAACAATGGGTTCACCATTCGCAACTTCAACAGTCAAAGGTTTACCTAGTTTTGTTCTAGACACGCGAAGCAATGGTTCGAAAGATAAAGACACAAAACTTTTATCGGCCCTGAATCAAAAAGAACAGACGCAGGTTGATTATTAACTAAGAACGTACCGTTCACCACCTCGTTGTCTGCCTGCGCCTCAACAGCATTCATATTGAAAGCTCGTCCACGAGCCTGAGCCTGAACTGGATTTGCATTAACCAGCCTTGGACACTGGTTTCGATAATGAGTCAGGTCTCCGCAATTAAAGCATGAGCCGGGAGGGTAGTGAGGTCGTGCAGCTTGCTGTTGAACAGGTGGTTGAGCTACCTGATTTCGAGCAAAACGACAAACTTCTGCAAGATGACCCGACTTCCCACAGTTGGTACAGAAACGACACGGGAGTTGTTGCTGATGATGACTATTGCACCTATTGCACAAAGGTGCATTCCCTTCATACCGTTTCTTCACGGGAGGCTGCGCTGGCTGATTGGGTGCTGCCTGGTTCTGTTGGGCAGTGATTGCAAAATTTTGGGAAGCCTTTCGCTTCCTAGAGCCCCTTGATGAGCCAGAATCCTTCCCTTTCTTACCTTTCTTGCTATCCCCTTTGTCAGAATCCTGCTTCTTACCCTTGTCACCCTTCCTATGCAATTTACCCTTTCTGACCTGCGATTCTGTTAATGTCGCAGCTAACTCAATGGCCTGACGGACAGTGGTAGGCTTACTCCCAGTAACGATGTCTTGCACAGAATCAGGTAGACCATCGATGTATCTTTCGATAGCCTTGTCAAGTGGGGTGACCATTGTTGGGCATAGCAAACTCAACTCTTCATATCTATCAGTATACGCCCGGTGCTCACCACTAACCTGTTTCAGATCGTCAAACTCCCTTTCCAACTTTCGCAATTCATGACGAGGACAGAACTCACTCATCATGAGAGTCCTTAACTCAGCCCACGTTTGTGCTAAAGCGACTTCAGCACCACGATCTCTCATAATCCCGTTCCACCATGTCAACGCCCTCTTCTGAAAGACACTTGAAGCAAACTCGACCATGCGATTATCAGGACACTGAACATGACGAAAAGTATTCTCAATGCTCTCAAACCATTGAAGAAGCCCAGTTGCTCCTTCGGTACCACTGAACTTGAGTGGTTTAGCCGAATTGAAACTCTTAAAGTTACAAGGAGCGTTCTGATTGACGTTTGCTTGGTTAAACTGAGCAATAAGATTCGGGAACGCCGCAGCCATATGCTGTGCGATGATTTCCGCCAGTTCGGCATTGGGTAGCTGATTTTCGCGTCGAGGAGGCATGCTAAAGAAAAGAGGAAAACACGAGAGGAAACGAGTGAGATGATTAGATGAAAAGAATGAGATGAAACAAAATCAACAAAGCAAGGATGGTGGTCATTTGTCCGTATCACAAAGCAAACAAATGACGCACAGTGACTAATCAAAGTAAATGGATCCATAAACAATGCTTAACGAAGACATGCTCGCCTATAAGTGAACACTCACCCCAAGAGTTCCCAGGTAAGAGTGACTGGTCCGATTATGTGGATTTGTACGAACACTCTAGCCTTAGACAGAAAACTCAGGGTACAGGCATTCACTCTTCCAGTTTGCACGTGTTCACATCATTTAGACCCAAACTTTGACGGGATTTTGAAAACTCGAAAGGCACTAAGCCAAATATGAGTTAAACTGGAAGGGTTCAAAACAATAAAATAGATCATTTGAAAAAAATAGAGGATTGTTTTTCAGAAATCGTTTTAGAAAACTGGGTTCTTGTTTTGGTGATCACCTAAGGATAGGTGAAGTGCATGTTTTAAAATCTAAACACAAGACAACTTGTGTTGGGGTCCTAGAAAGGTTATAGTCTAGGTCAAAGCATTACTAATAACCTAATTCCCTATAACCATTGGCTCTGATACCAACTCTTCTGTCACACCCCGACCACGTAAAACATCAAATCGTGGCGGAAACATCGGGGAGTGTTGTAACAGAATTATTGTTCCACAACCAAGGTAATTAAAATATTATTTTATTCATCATCCGAGGGTGGAATTCCTTGTTCTAACAAGAACCAACAAGCCATATTGTCTTAAAACTACAAAAATAAAGAGCACATGACGATATTAAACTATGTCTAGCTTCATTTTATAGTCACTAAGGCCCAAGTCCACCCTAGCGTATCACGATCAAGCTATGCATTAGCTCCTGAAACACATGTGAAAATAAAGTACGTTAGCATAAAAATGCCAGTGAGTAACATAGGTTTTGTGAAAATAGGATTCATGACTTAGGTTTTAGAAAAGGGTTGTTTAACAAAGTCAGTCATGATCCTTGTAATATGTTTTGTTTTATAAATCATTTGAAAAGCGATGAATAAGTAGATGATATGTGATAAAGTAATGTAAGGTTAAATGAATAATTAAGTAAAATGAGTTTGTATATATATATCAAACAGTGTTGTAAATCAATGTTTTGTGAAAAATATGTTATTTGTAAGAAAAATGAATAAGTCCAAGTTGAATGACTTAAATAAACCACCCAATGAAAGTTGCCCATGTCTAAACCATTTGCCCAATGTTATTGTGAAAACCATGTCAAAATGTATATATCAATATCAACATTGTCTATGTCAAATATAATCATGTAATGTGTAATCAAAATGTCAATGTATGGTTAGTGAAATATGTATCAACTAAACCATAGGAAAAATGCACAAAACAGTGTATTGAAGTAAAACATGGTTTAAATCAACGCTATGTTTTGTGGAAAATGCATGCTATAATGAATACAGACATTTATGCGGTATTGTGAAAATGCATACATCCAAGCCTTGCAACTGTGGTGATAAACCTTTAAACAAATTAAAGGTCTATCTGTCTAAATGTTTTAATCGAATTCGGTCATTCCTTCCAATCCAAACATACCCAGGATTTCAGGAACGGGAGTTGTCAATTCCTATGGTACCATTACCTACTAACGAGCGGCGTGATCAATGTTAATGAATGTATATTGTCCCACTTAAACAAACCAAATGTCATACCCAAAATGTAAGCATGAAAATGTCATGTAAAACAAATGCACTAAGTATGATGAACATACATAGCGTGAAAATGTCATGTAAAACAAATGCACTAAGCATGATGAACATACATAGCGTGAAAATGTCATGTAAAATAAATGTACTAAGTATGCGCTAAACGAACATACGTAGCATAAAATGTCATGTAAATCGATGTACTAATGAACATAGCAAGTGTATGATGAGAAAACATGAAAGCACGAAAGTAACAAGTAGGCACATGTGTTTCACCCCAAAATGTTTGAAAAACAGTAAAAGAGGGGACTATGTACTCACTTGAGATTGCTTAGAAGTCGTAGAACAACCACCAAGCAATGTTAGAAGATCACGGAATCAAACAGCACCTATAAAGGCACCTACATTAATAAACGGACCTATCGGAGGATCGGGTAGTACGAGGGTTCGCAAACCAAATAAGTGTGGGAACTTATGTGATATGGTTTGACAAAGCCTACATACTAAAACAAAACTTATCCTAAGTGCTTTTGACCCGTTACGACCCGCTTAGGTAGCTTATGCTACTTTAACGCGTCGTTTGCGTAAAACGCACTTGAAACGCCTAACTAGCCCTATGACAAGCAAGATATGCCTTAACACACTTAATATTGTTGCTAAATCAGTTTAGGTGTCAAAATTTATGTTACATAAGTTTAAAATGAATTTTAGTGTAAAAAGGGCATTTTGGTAATTTACCTAAAGCATAAGAACCACTTGTCATACAACTACTCAAATGGCGTGACCATAAGGTATAACCTTGAAAGGTTATTCCCTATACACTATGGTCACCTAATGTGTTTGGTCGTATCCTAATGATCGACCAAATGGGTCGGGTTCGTAAGCATAAGCGATTGTTTAGATCGCTTACCCTTACGACCCTAAACAAGCACAAAACTAAAAGCGACGAGCTAAACATGCTAGAACATGTTTAGAAAACAGGTTTTGGTATTAAAACAAACGGTTTTAATACCCTAAAGTTGTTTGGTTACAAAATGCGCAAGAAAACGCATTTTGACCGAAACTACGGCTCGTCACTAAGCCTAGATAACGTGGTAATCAGTAGGTATAGTCGCTAGGGACTATAACCAACGTGATTACGCTCACGTTATGAAGTTCAAACGAACTTCGCATTGACCATAAACTGGTCAATGCAGAAAGTCAAACAAAGTTTGACTTTCAGACTCGAAAAGCAATAAAAGAACGAAAGAATACTTACAACGGGTCCCCGCAAGATTGAATTCCGAGTACTCTCAGGTATGAAGTGTCAAAGCACCCCAACTTAGAGAGCAACCTCTGAATTCAAGTGTGAGGGAAATGGGCAAGACATGGAGGGGTATTTATAGGATTTGGTGAACCGTTAAGATCGTTCCTCGCAAAGCGTGCTTCGATCTTGGCCATCCATGTGTACCCATAGTTTTTAAAAACCATTTGAGCCCATTATTTCAGTCCCCTGATTCGAAAATACCATTTGCAATGAGTTTTTGAGTGCATAACAGCTGTTAGCAGCTGTTAAAACTGTTTTTGCAGTTCTGGGGACCTCACGCGGCCCGCCTAAGGTTTGGGAGAATCCTTACGCGCCCCGCCTGAGGAAAATTTGACAGATTTGTCAGTTTTGGTCCCTGCAGCTTAGAAACATGCGTTTCGGCCCATTTTTGACACGTTTAAGCCCCGTTAACCTCATTTCAAGGCTCTAAAATGAAGTTAAAGTATAGGGGACTCAAAACATGCTCAAAAATATCTCGGATGTCGGTTCGTTTGGTCGTACGATCGCGATGTTTGCTTAATTACGACGGAATGCGCATAAGCGCGAAAAAACGATCCAAATTGCGCGACGAATGGATTTTTCTCATGCCAAACATTAAAATATAATATTTTAAATGCTTACATAAATTTTTTGGATGTCCGGAAGTAATCAGAACGTAAGATATGCGCGAAAGTGCAAACTTATGCACTTTTTGACACTTTTAGTCCCTGAATGAGCATAAAGTTTATTTTAGCACACCGAACCCCTCAAAGCCTATTTCTAAGCTATGTAAAGGATATTTAAGGTGTGTTTAACTTATGATCATGTTCCGGAATGTTCGTTACAGTTCAAATCGGCATACTTTCGCAGTTTGTCAATTTTAGTCCCTGTAAGCGAATTAACTGAATTTTGCCATACCAAAGCCTTCGAAACTTATTTCTAAGTTATGTAAAGGTTATTTAAGGTATGTTAAGCATAAAATGATGTTCCGGAGTATTTGTTGCATATAACTGATTACGTTTTCGTACCAGTTTGCGTAAAATTCTCCAGAAAGCGATATAGAGTTTGAAATCGAATAAAGCCAAAACATGAAAAACATCAAACATGAATAAACAAACATTGGGATCAAATAACTTTATTTCATTGATAACTGAACTGTTTACAATGATTACAAGCACAAATGTCACAGAAGTTGTATTTGATCAAACACCGTCTGATTCTGGTGTATCAGATGCTGATTCTGAAAAATCTGTACAGTTTGATCAATCACCAGTTGATAGCAGTAGTGATGATGAGGAAGAGAAACATATCAATATTGCTAAATCTCATCTTTCTCCTGAAAGTTTTCATTTTTATTTTGCAGATCGCATGGAAAAGTTGAAGGCAAAAAGAGCTGCAAAAGAGCAAATGGAAATGAAGATTGAAAGTGTTGCTGAGGAGAATGATAAGACTAAGCAGGTGAGTGAAGAAAAGATGTCTGAAGCTGAGAAGGTGATAGAGACAGAAAAAGTGATAGAAGTGGTGAAAACAATCGAAGTTGAGAAGATTGTTGAAATTATCAAGCCTTGTGAAAAGTGTCTTGAAGATTGCAAAGAATGTGCAGCAAAGAATGAGATAATTGCTGAATATGAAAAGAAGAAGGAGTAGTTACTATTCAACCTCAACTATGTGAAAGAATCTTATGATGTCTTGAATAAAACAGTAACTGGTCTCCAAAAGACAAATTCAGAAAGAGAACAAGCACTAACGATGATGAATGCAGTCATGATGTCGAAGCAGAAAGCTATAAACTTTTACATCGAAGAGAGTGCTAAATAGAAGCAAGAGTTGGAGACAGAAAAAATAGAAAATGAGAGAATTAGACGTTTATTGCAAAGTTATTCTAGTTCTGATTATCTCATTGATCGTATTTACCCAACTGTTGCAGGTATGGAAGCTTTTCAATATGAGAAGCCGAAGAAGAAAGACTGTGATAAGAAACCGACTATTAGCTATAACAAGTGTCCGCCTCCAATTTGGGAAGGATATTCTCCTAGAAAACCAAACGAGGAGCAACTTGAAAAAGCAGTCAATATAAAGCTAAAAACCGACACAACTGATGAATTACCAGAAAACATTGACGTCACGTTTACCTCATCTGACACTGATCATGAGTCTGAGTTAATCAAAAAGGTGGTCGATCAGGTGTTGGATACTGATGAGGAGTCCGAGTCAAAGTCTGAGTCTGGAGGGTCAAATTCGTCAGTCAACAGTCCAAAGTCGTTGGTTAAACGGTCTTACAGTAAAGAGTTTTTATTATCAAAGGCAAATTTGGATGATGAAACATTTGAAGTAGCATACACTTTAAATGATTCGGAAAAATTATATTCTGACAAAGAATTTCCAATAAAAAGTGTTCGTTTTGACATGATCAAAAAGGTTTTCAAAATGACAGAAATTAATATTTCTGAAGTAAAAGATTTAAATCTTACTGAAAAACCTAAAAAGTACACTTCAAGAGTTCAACAACGGTTAAACAAGAAAAAGGGTTACAATTCTGGTTCTGGTTTTCAAAATAAATCAAACCAAAATCGTAGCTACAAAAGAAAGGCCTTGGTTTTGTTCCACCAGAAAATCATAAAAATGTGAAAAATTCTAAAACAAAAACAGAATTTGTTTCAGGTGGGAGTGCATAAGAAGAACAGAAGAAACCATTCTGGCGACAGTCAAATCAAGAGTTTCTTGCTGAGAAGAGAAGGAATGTGTAACAACTGCCACTAAAATCCATAATTAGGATGGTAATTAGCTATTAAGAAGACCCTAATTGAGAAACCCAAGTAATTCTGCACTAACCCTAAAATTTCCAGAACAATCAGAATCAGGATCAGGGCCCCTAAAACTCAGGGGGGGGGGGCAAAACCCTAGTTACGATTATCTAAATAACTTGATTATCAACTCAGCTAAGTTACTTAGACACGAAGCTACCTATAGAAAATAGGTGACCACTCGCGTAGCGCGACACCTATAGGGGTTACCCCTCGCGCTACGCTACAGGGACAAATTTCGCGTAACATAGGTTACCACTCGCGTAGCGCCACGCCTATAGTGATACCCCTCGCGCTACGCGACGGTGTCAAATTTTAGGTATAAATAGAGGAGTCTGGGACTTGATTTCTAGCACAAAAACGACGAAGAAATTCGTTGTACACGCTAAGTTATAGCCAAAATACTACACAAACACACACTAATCTCGAAACGCTGCCGCAATCAGGGTAATAACTCGATCGCTATTACGATTCAACGTCCGATCGATTATAACTATCCAACGATAGTCCAGGTGCTGCTCAATTGAGCTTGTACTTTGATTATTCGTCGTGATTTCGACTTGAATATTAGAGTGCTGTTCGAATTCGGACTATGCTCTGTTATTCGTTGTGAATCCGATTGAATTATCGAGTATTGCACTGATTAATCGCTGTGAAGGTTTAATCTCGTGAATGGACGTAACTGCTGTATTAAGTTACCTACCTAGTTGTGTGCACTAGATTACAAAGCTAACTCAATAGGCTAAGCTCTACCTGTATAAATCTGCAATATATCAAGGCTTATCTGTAGACTAAACTTTGGCCGTATGAATCTGCATGATTATAATGTGAGTCATTCTTCTTTTTAAACTGTTTTCTCACAGTTTGTGAGTAAGTATTACAAAACTCCAAATTATTTTCAAGGTTATAATTACAGGGATTAAGTCTTTGTAATCACCAAATTACAGCTGGTATGTGGGGTATTGTGCACAGTACTGTTATTATCACTCTATGTGAGTGAATATTACTCTATGTGAGTTATTATTACTCTGTGTGAGTACACCGTCACTATTTGGGCAACAGGACCCAATAGTGGTATGACCACAGTCACAGAAATGAATCGAGTGACAAATACCCATTCTTGATAATTGGTTGATAGAAACATTGTAATCGCTCTTAATACTGTGAATTATAACTCACGGGTCGTTTTAGAAAACAGAATGATTCACTCAGTATTTCCCGCTGACAAAACCTTTTTAAAACACTTTTCAGGTAATTACAGTAGATTGGAACAAATGATGAATCCGACACAGAAAGGCATCAAGAAGTGGCTTATTTCATTAATTAAATCAAATTAAGAAATATCGTTTTTATATTAAAAGCTACCTTTGTAAAATATGAGTTTATCCCATCTATTTAATAAATAAAATCCGGTGTTTTCAAACTCTGATATTTTTCCTAACTCACGGTCCTGATGAAATTTCCGCTGCAATGTTTTTCAAAATAAAAATAAATCACCGGTACCACAGGACTGCTCACGGCACCCGATTCCGTCCAGGGTGGGTCGGGGGTCGTGACAGAAGGTGGTATCAGAGCCACTGCTTTAAGCCTATAAGTGTTGTGATAATAATACTTAAGCTTAAATAAAAAGAGTTAGGAGATTTCTATTAAATGGTAGCACAGCTGATAGCAGTTAGACTTGAACATAAGAAAAGATGCCTTAGTATAAGCTAAGTCACTGGTTTACACAATTAGGTGTTATGATAATACTTAAGTGAAACGGAGAATTAGAAACTTAATATTATCTGATAGCACTCCGGATGATATTTAGACTTGAACTTAAGAATTTTGCCTTAAAATAAACTTTAAGGTAAATTACTTATATAAGTATAATGGATACTGGTATGACGGTTAGCAGGCAATAGCACTTAATTGCTATTTATTCCTGCTTATTGATATTATTTGGTCCAGAATAAGATATGTTATGGGGATACAAAATTTCCTTGATAAAAGCCCTAATAAAAGAGGCACTTCTTGAAAAGATACTATTTATGGGAAATAGAAAATTTTCTCCGGCAAAACTGGGTATAGAGTAGCAGAATCTCCAGCTTGACCGGACATATTGAGATTACCGCTCCGGCGCGAACCAGATAAGACGGGGTAAATGATATGTCAAATCAGTGACAAGATTTCCCTAAATAGTATCATGACCAAATACCTGAGTGGTTCTTGGAAATATGAATCTGTTAAATACATTGACCTGATAAATGGTATGTTTATTTCAGCATGTGAAATATGTGATTATATAGATAGGTATATCTATAAGCAAATTCCAAAAACCCATATTGATTGACAAATTGAAATAAAGTACAAGCATCCGTGTCTAGAATTCTCTATCAGGAATCTCTTTTCCAATATCAAACATTATTTTGTTTGATCATTTACCTCGTAACTCATACAATGAGAACCTTTAAAGAAGGGATATCATCGAAAGTATAAAAATTTACAATGCACAAGTAAGAAACATATAAAGTTGTGCTAATGCACAAGAAAACACATGAAACTTAAAATATACGTCCACAGACGTTGAAATATATCACACACGACTTTCCAAGGCAAGACCTTTGAAAAATATAAATTGGACACGATGACACCAATACTAATTCTGTCAGTAGAAAATTACTAATTAGAAAGAAACACTCTTGCCACACGATTCTACCAACGACACAAATCTCGCTAAGGTACGTTATAACGAGATTTCACCAACATCGGTGCACAGTTTAACCATAATCACACTGCAAAAAAAGAAATCACATACCTTTGTAAATTCTCTATTTTATTTTATTTTCGACATTCCATAATAACATCACACTAGTTATCACACGGAAATCCAAGTAAAGTTTTTATATTATTAAAATTCTGACTTCTGCCTATAGTAAGTTAACTCTCGTGCTTCTACTCCTTCTAATAGACATCATACCATGAGGATTTCTTTCATAGTAGCAAATTTTTACATTTCTTAGTAAAACCACACATTCATTGTACGTATGGTTCATTCAAATTAGGAAGACCATAGGAGGACATTATACCAATTGTTGTTTAATCAAAAGTTCAAATATCATTTCGCTATAGTTGATCTTTGCATAGTAAAACCTCGTTTTACAAAGCGATGACTCTTTAATCAAATCAATGAATTTCTTGAAAAACTCGATTTTCCATGGTTTCTGTTATAATGATGTCCGAACTTCCTTATTACCACTCGTTTTGTTCAAACCCAGTTAAATTGCTCACAATTCGTATTCAATTCCAGGTCCCATATGATATTTTAAGCCATCATATTCAAATTCAAAATAATTCCAATAAGCACTTTGATTCTCTTGAAACTATAACATGTTTTTGGCCTTCGATTTCACTAAAATATTTCTTTAATCACGATCACCCTCTGGTGACATCTCCACAAAATCTGAAGATTACGCTAATCTCGGATTTAAAATTTTTTTTTTATATTAAATTTGCCTTATTAATTTATTCAATATAAGCAATCTTAAAACAATCATATACTCAGATAATGATACACAAATTCACCTCCTATTCCGACTTAAGTTTATGATAATATATCAGTATTTTAATACCTTGGTTATTGTCAGGAGCAGATATTGAGTAGCCTAGCCTTAGTTAGGCATGGACTGATCACCTATGCTTAAACAAGGCAGCACTAACCAATATCCAACCATAATAATAACCATTTAATGTATATAAATTAAGTTATCATACTTATTTATTCCAATAGTCAAAAAGAACATTGTAAGCATTTGCATGCACTCTTAACTTTGTTAAGAAAAAGAAAAATTGTACGCCAAGATCTCGAAGTATGAATTCTGGCTACAGGAAGTGCAATTCTTAGGTCATGTAGAAAATAACGAAGGTATCCATGTGAATCCTTCTAAACTAGAAACAATTACTAAAAATAGAGGGTTCCGCAAACAGCCATAAAAGTTTGAAGTTTTCTAGGTTTAACTGGATACTATAGACAATTTATTTAAGATTGTTCCAAGATAACTAAACCCTTAACTAAGCTAAACCTGTAAAATAGTTAAGTTTAAGTGAGGACCTAGACAAGAAGAAGCTCTTAAGATATTAAATCAAAGGTTAACAAGTGCTTCAATTTTAGCATTGCCAAAAGAAACTGAAGATTTTGAAGTATATGGTGATACTTCAAAATTAGGAATAGAATGTGTGTTGATGCAACGCAAAAAGGTAATTGCGTATGCCTTCAGGCACTTAAAAAGCACGAGGAAAATTTTACAACTCATGATTGAGAACTAGGAACTATAATTTTGCCCTTAAGATTTAGAGACATTATCTGTAGATACAGATCACAAAAAGATAAAGATACGTATTTGGGCAAAACAAACTAAACATTAGGCAAAGAAGATGGATGGAAATCCTAAATGAGTACAACTGTGATATCGAGTATCACGAAGAAAAGCAAATGTAGTTGCAGATGCTTTAAGTCATAAGTATCATGAAAAGCAAGAGTGAGTCCATGCTCTTAGATTAAGATCTACGGTTAGATTTAATGAAGCAACTAAAGAAAGTTCAAGAAACAGCAATCGAAGACGATGCTGAAAGAATGAAAGGACAAGCCAAAGAATTAAAACAAAGAAGTGATAGAATTTGGAGATTCCCTAAGAAAACAATTGGATACCTAAGCAGGGTAAATTAAGAAATAAGATTCTAGATAGATCTAGGTATACCATGTACCCAGGTAACAATCAGATATACCAAGATTTAAGAAATAACTTTTGGTGGATAGGAATAAAAATGGACATAGCCAGTCATATATCTAAGTGTCTCACCTGTTCACAAGTTTAGGCAAAGCACTAGAAACCTTTAGGATTACTCCAACAATTAGAAATGCCTATATGAAAATAGGAACTCTTAACAATAGATTTTGTTACTAAGTTACCCAAAACCAGAAAAGGTAATAAAACGATTTGAGTAATCATGGATCGATTTACCCAAATCAGCTCATCTTCTAAACTATGAGAGAAACCTTTAGCATAGAAAGGTTAACCAAGTTGTACATAGATAAAACAGTATCCTTACATAGAGTTCCACTCTCCGTTGTATCGGACAGAGATAGTCGTTTCACTTTTCATTTCTGGAACAAGTTTCCAAATAGCAATGAAAACACGACTAAATTTAAGTACAACTTATCATCCCCAAACAGACGGACAAAAGTAAAAGAACCATTCAAAACCTTGGAAGACATGCTGCGAGCATATGTAATAACCATTCAAGTAGGATAACCACTTACCCTTAATTAGAATTCTCCTATAGCAATAATTATCATTCAAGTATCGAAACTGTCCCATTCGAAGCACTGTACAGACGCAAGTGCAAAACCCCAGTTTGTTAAGCAGAAATAGGAGAAAGTTAATTATCAGATCCTAAAATTTTACAAGAAACCCCTGACAAAATAACTCAAATCAAAGAAAGACTGAAAACAGCTCGAGATCGTCAGAAGAACTATGCAGATAATCGTCGTAAACCTTTGGAATTTCATGTAGGAGATAAGGTACTTTTAAAAGTTTCTCCTTGGAAAGGTATAGTACGATTCGGTAAGAAAGGAAAGCTAAGTCCGAGATACGTTGGACCATTCCCTGTGATTCAACGAATAGGACCAGTAGCTTACCAGTTACAACTACCAGAAGAATTGGCTAAAATACATGATATATTTCATATATCCCATCTCAAGAAATGTCTATCAGACAAATCCCTGGTAGTACCTCTTCAAAATATAGAGATAAATGAAAAACCATTGGCTATCGAAGATCGAAAAGTCAAATTCCTCAAACATAAACGACTGGGTTGGTCAAAGTCAAGTGGAATTCAAAGAAAGAGCCAGAATACACATGGGAGCTGGAGTCCGAAATAAAGCGAAAATATCCACATCCCTTCCAGTAAATCTCGAGGACGAGATTTTTCTTAAGGTGGGGAGGATGTAACAACTGCCACTAAAATCCATAATTAGGATGGTAATTAGCTATTAAGAAGACCCTAATTGAGAAACCCAAGTAATTCTGCACTAACCCTAAAATTTCCAGAACAATCAGAATCAGGATCAGGCCCCTAAAACTCAGGGGGGGGGGGGCAAAACCCTAGTTACGATTATCTAAATAACTTGATTATCAACTCAGCTAAGTTACTTAGACACGAAGCTACCTATAGAAAATAGGTGACCACTCGCGTAGCGCGACACCTATAGGGGTTACCCCTCGCGCTACGCTACAGGGACAAATTTCGCGTAACATAGGTTACCACTCGCGTAGCGCCACGCCTATAGTGATACCCCTCGCGCTACGCGACGGTGTCAAATTTTAGGTATAAATAGAGGAGTCTGGGACTTGATTTCTAGCACAAAAACGACGAAGAAATTCGTTGTACACGCTAAGTTATAGCCAAAATACTACACAAACACACACTAATCTCGAAACGCTGCCGCAATCAGGGTAATAACTCGATCGCTATTACGATTCAACGTCCGATCGATTATAACTATCCAACGATAGTCCAGGTGCTGCTCAATTGAGCTTGTACTTTGATTATTCGTCGTGATTTCGACTTGAATATTAGAGTGCTGTTCGAATTCGGACTATGCTCTGTTATTCGTTGTGAATCCGATTGAATTATCGAGTATTGCACTGATTAATCGCTGTGAAGGTTTAATCTCGTGAATGGACGTAACTGCTGTATTAAGTTACCTACCTAGTTGTGTGCACTAGATTACAAAGCTAACTCAATAGGCTAAGCTCTACCTGTATAAATCTGCAATATATCAAGGCTTATCTGTAGACTAAACTTTGGCCGTATGAATCTGCATGATTATAATGTGAGTCATTCTTCTTTTTAAACTGTTTTCTCACAGTTTGTGAGTAAGTATTACAAAACTCCAAATTATTTTCAAGGTTATAATTACAGGGATTAAGTCTTTGTAATCACCAAATTACAGCTGGTATGTGGGGTATTGTGCACAGTACTGTTATTATCACTCTATGTGAGTGAATATTACTCTATATGAGTTATTATTACTCTGTGTGAGTACACCGTCACTATTTGGGCAACGGGACCCAATAGTGGTATGACCACAGTCACAGAAATGAATCGAGTGACAAATACCCATTCTTGATAATTGGTTGATAGAAACATTGTAATCGCTCTTAATACTGTGAATTATAACTCACAGGTCGTTTTAGAAAACAAAATGATTCACTCAGTATTTCCCGCTGACAAAACCTTTTTAAAACACTTTTCAGGTAATTACAGTAGATTGGAACAAATGATGAATCCGGCACAGAAAGGCATCAAGAAGTGGCTTATTTCATTAATTAAATCAAATTAAGAAATATCGTTTTTATATTAAAAGCTACCTTTGTAAAATATGAGTTTATCCCATCTATTTAATAAATAAAATCCGGTGTTTTCAAACTCTGATATTTTTCCTAACTCACGGTCCTGATGAAATTTCCGCTGCAATGTTTTTCAAAATAAAAATAAATCACCGGTACCACAGGACTGCTCACGGCACCCGATTCCGTCCAGGGTGGGTCGGGGGTCGTGACAGAATGGAACTGAAGTGTTTCGTCCAAAGGAAACTAGAACCTGTTACAAGTGCAATGAAGCTGGTCACATTGCATGGAACTGTCCGAAAAATGCTAAAACAAAACAGGGAGTTTCTAACAGGTTGAAAGAAAAGGTTGTTGATGTTGAACCACCGACCGAAAAACTTAAAGTTTCTGAAAACTCAACTTATGAGGTTGGTGAGTGTTCTAAAAAGAATGTTTCCAAACAGAAAGCTGAAAACAATCAAATGTGGGTTGTTAAAAAGGTTAGTGAGAAAGTCGGCGTTGAATCTGGTTCCACAAAGCCAGAAGAGCCACAAGTTGAGATGAAAATTTTAGTGAATGATGGTGAGTTTCCATCACAGAAATTTGAAGAAGTTAAAAAGAAAGTTGGTAAAATTGAAATCTCGAATCAGTTTTACAAAGAGAAAAATGAATTTGATGTCGAGAAAACATTCAACGGGAGTGTTAAAAAGATTTTTGGAAAAATGTTGAATGGGAAAGCAAAGGGGGTTAAGGATTTTTATGCAACTAAAAAGGCAACTTACAACCCACTGCGCAAGAATTGAAAACTATC
Source organism: Helianthus annuus (assembly GCF_002127325.2). NCBI lineage: Eukaryota > Viridiplantae > Streptophyta > Magnoliopsida > Asterales > Asteraceae > Helianthus > Helianthus annuus. The sequence goes on from NC_035436.2 coordinate 116,916,294, forward strand.
AAGTCTGAGAAGACTTGGATGGAAGTCTGTTTCCCTTGATAGTCTTTGGACTACGCTGGAGATCCCAAGTTTATATCGTGGATCAGGAATCGGCATCATTCATGTTTTATGAAGTTGAATGAATTTGAAAAATGTTTAAATTTTACAGGTGAAAGGACTACGCCGGAGCTTCCAGGTTGGTAAGTGCGAAGCAGGAATCGACATCCTGATTGGTAAAATGGTGATGTAGATGTAACATTCCTACAACTGGTATTGCTTGATTATACCTACAAGTGGTATTGTGTGTTTTTACAAGTGGTTATCTTTACAACTGGTTTAGAGGTTGCTTAATTGCAAATGGTAAATCAGGGACATTAATTTGTACTTGATTTACTACACATGATAAAAACTGACAAGATGATGAACCATTTCCCCGATTTTAACAAGTGGTAAACCTACAAGTGGTAAACTTACAAGTGGTAAACACAAACTCATTTTCCGGAAAAATCATTTTGATTAAAACAAACTTAAGTGTTTTGAGATCTAAATGAGAAAATGGTTTGTGAAAGGGGGAGTTCTGATTGTTTATGTCTTAGTGGATGACGAATTGAGGCAATTCGATGTCAGTTGTCAAATTTCTGTATAGTTTGTGTTGCTTTTTATGTTTTCAAGTGGGTCAAGAGTTTAGAGGTTTTTCAATTTTTAATGTGTTTGCATTTTAGGGGAGTAGATTTTTCAGAAAATCCAAAAACATTAGAAAATTTGAAAAAGCCAAAAACATGATAAAATTAAAAAAACGAGTTTTGTTGTGAATAGAGGAGATGATAGTACATCAGTGGGCTGTCACAACATGCTAAAGAATTGAAATGTAAAAATGTGATAAACAATCTTACTACGGATGTGTCAGTAGGTTTTTACACACTTAGTAAATTGTGACGAGATATAAACCTAAAAATCAAACTTGCTTATTCTGTGGGTTAACAACATCTTGGATATATAGGTAACCCCTGAAATCTTGTTTGAAAGGTCCCTTATTCTGAGATACTAGGTCTTTATGCTCAGTGATATCTGGGGTATTATCCCGGGACTTCTGCTAAATGGAAGTTCTGACCTAGTCCCCGGATAATGCTTTTCGCAAAAGCTTGAAACATAGCTTCGCCCTTAGCATGCTGATGAAACAATAAAATTGATAGTCGCTGCTGTTGAAATCAAAAGATCCTCTAAAGGGGACACACCTAAAAGTCGAAGCCGTCATCTCTTTGTGTATACGGAAGTATCGACCTGAGCTCTCACGGCCCTCGCACCTAACCCCTATATAGATGTCATCTGTGGTATACTCACCTGTAAGACTGAATATTGGGATCTGGATACGAGAGTATATACAAGAAGTGGGACACACGAATAAGTTTAAGTCGCTTAAAACATTAACATTGTATCTCGAAACAATTGAACTTTGTGTGAAAATTTAAGTGGATCAATATACTGACAATCTAGGTGAATTGTTTAGAGCTTAAAATGTAATAAGCTGAACGGTGTTGGTGACATGTCTCATAAACTGATATGATCCTCTTACACAAACTCACAAAAATATTGTTTGTAAATATTTCATTTCTGCATTCTTCTTGATTCTACAAGTGGTGTCATTTACTTTTTTTCAGAAAATCCAAAAAGATTTTGTGTGTGTTTTCACATAAACTTTTGAAAAAGTCAAAAAGATTTTCGACAACTGATGTTGGAAAGCTGATTTTCAAAATTCCGAGTGCTAAACATGATGACATTGTTGTGAGGGGGAGTGTGTCTTAATTGTCAAAATATGTTTTTAAATCAACAAGTGGTTCATTATGTGTTAGTGATTTGAGGGAGAGTTGTTGTTGGTGCATATGTTTATGAGAGAGAGTCATCTGTTTATTTTAGAGGGTTGGTGCATACAAATTGTTAAATTTAGAAATTTTACTTCTGGGTTAAGAATGTGCAAGAATAGCCAGGTTTCGATATTGGACCTAAAGATAAAGAGCCAGGTTACAATACCTGAGGACTCTGATTGAAGAAAGCCAAGTTTCGATCCTGGAAATTAATTGCTGTGAATAGAGATTGAGCCAGGTTCCAGATTCTGTGGACAAAGCTAAATCCAGGCATCAATTTTGAACCTGTGAAAGCCAGATAATGATCCTGAAGCAGATGTTACTGAAGAACAAAGGAATGCCAGCAAATCGAGAGGGGAGTCTGAAGATATTCAAGCAAATAGTGTTAACAGGAAGTATGTTAAAGAAGATAGAGTGAGAGAAGCCCAGAGACTGATCAAGACTGAAGAAGTGAAGACAAAGTATTGTCGTGACTCGATAGTCGACTCGTCAACATCTGAGGGGGAGTCTGTTGGTGCACTACATCTGTCGACTTCGTCTTGTATCGAGTCTTACATCATATTGTATAGATCAGGGCACGATTTACAAGAAACTAGGAGAATGTATGTGTCTTAGGTGCTGATTTTGCTCATAGGGTATTTAGCAGGGGGTTTCACTTATATGGTCATGTAGGGGGTTTCGCTTATATGGTCATGTAGGGGTTTCGCTTATATGGTCATGATGGGGTTTCGCTTATGTGGTCATGTAGGGGTTTCGCTTATATGTACATGTACATATGAGCGAAATCATCAACACTATATATAGGGTCTTGAGCGAAATCATTTGTAACATTGTACGAATTCCATACCGAGGTGCTGACGGTGTGAAGATCGAGCTGTAAACGTTGTCATATCAATACAAACAGTAGATTAAGTGAAGAATCAACTTTTCCTAGCTTTGTTTCTTGTTTTCCGCACCTGAAACAGAGAAGAACGCCTCTGAACAACTCATTCGGGTCAGATCACGATCCAACAATAATCGAAACTATTGAACAGTGCAAGAAATGCATGGAAACATGCAGTGCTTGTACTGAAAAAGATGAAAGATTCAGAACAAGAGATCTTGAATTCAATAAATCGAAGAAGTTTTCAAAAATAAATACAAGGAAATGTTAGAAAACGAAAAAGTTTTAAAAGATAATGATGAAAATCTCACACAAAAATGCAAAAGTTTAGAAAAAGAAAATGAGATTTTGAAAGAAAAGGTTTTGAAAATGACAGAAGAATGTTCTCAAAAAGAAAATGAGTGTCAGGAAATGAAAAAGGAATATGATTCAATAAAATTGGCATATCACATTACAAAAGAGTCATATGAAAATGTGAAAAGTCAAATGAAACTTGTTCAATCGAGATTGAAATACTGTTCTGAAACAACTGATACGCTTAAGCGACAGTACTCAATAAAGCAACAAGTTGTCAATTCTTACATTGAGGATGTTGCTAAACTAAAGCGTCAAATAGCTGATTTAGAACAGGATAACAACAAGTTACATAGTTATCATGCATCATCATATGTGCTTGAAAGAATTTTCAATCTAAAACCGGATGGTAAAGATTCTGAGCAAAACAAGAAAGGTATTGGCTCAGAGTTTCATCAAGTTCCACCACCGGAAAAGTTCGCATTTTATGATGATGAGAAGGTCGAAAAAGCTTTCAACATGGTCGATCAATTGCCAGATAACATTGACGTAACCTATTCCAAATCTGATGATTCTAGTGAATCAGAGGTGGTAGGTAAGGTCGTTGAAAGTGTGTTGAAAGAAGAGTCAGTTGATACAGGTAAAGCTGAATCACATGATGAAAATGAAGGTAGTTTTCATGAAAAATATCTGAAAAACTCAAAATCCAAGAAAAATTTGAATGATGATTCAAAAGGATTGGTTTATTCCATGATTGGATCAGACAAATTATTCTTAGATATTGTATTCCCGATTCAGAATGTGATTTTAGAAAAGATTGACAAAGTTTTCAAAATGGTTGAGATTGAAAAGTCTGAAATTCCAAAGTTTTTTGGAAAAGGTCACAAAACTTTTTATAACAAACCTGGTTACCAAAAGAAAAACATGAAGGCTGGTTTGGGTTATAAAAAGAAACAAAGTTGGAAGAAAAATGAAACGCCAAATTTTCAGGCAAAGATGAATTTTGTTCACGGAACAAGTTCTGAAGAAGAGAAAGAACTCCAATTTAGACAACAGTCTAATGAAGAGTTCTATGCTCAAAAGAAAAATCAACAACAACAGGTCAAAGATGTCTCAAAAATAACATGCTTTAAATGTGACCAAACAGGACATCTTGCACGCAAGTGTCCAAATCTGAAACCTGTTGGTGTTGAGACGAATAAGAAGTTTGTTTATGTTCAAAAACAGAAATCTGATGTTGTGAATCAGAAGTCAACCAAGTTTGATTCAAAGCAAACTTGGAAGCCTAAAATAAACATGGAAACCAGTGACACCCAGATTTAGAACAACACAAAGTTGGAAAACAAATGTCAATACAATAAAACCCCAACAGTTTTGGAAACCAAATGTTGTTCAAAATCAAAATGTTCAAAAAGAATCACATTTTTACAAAAGAGGTACTCCAAAAGGTCAAACATGGTCTGTAAAGAAACAAATTGCCTCGGTAAATGACGAAAAAGTTGAAGTCAAAGTTGAAAAAGTTTTTGTTCAAAATGACAAAGATTTTCCAAAATTGAATGAAGCATTTTGTGTTGAAATGCCTAAGGTCAAACAGACCTGGGCTAAATTGTTCAAGTAATTGAATAGTTTGAATGTGCAGGTGCTTCCGAAGAAATCTGAATGTCAACAAGAAAAGTGTAGGAGCAGCCTGGCACGAGAAGAGAAGGCTGTTGGTCCCTGCGATTGTTGAACAGGGAGTTTGTTTGTTTATATATATAAATAAACAATATTTCTAAAAAACCCTAAAAATTTAACAATTTAAAAAAAAACCAAAAATATGTTTTTATTTTGTCAAAAATTTGAAAAATCAAAAATATGTTTGTTTTTAAATTTTTTTTACAAAAATATGTTACTTGACTACGCTGAAACCCTCATGGCTGAACAAACATGATTAATTTCACAAGATTGAAAAAAGGTTTCCAAACTGTAAAAGACCAATGTGTTGTAAATCATGGGGGTACATTTGCAGAAAATATAACGTGTTGCAAAACAGAGCATGAAAAGCTGAAAATGGATAGCGAGACAAAGCTATCAGTATCAGGTTGTCAAATTTTCTTTAAATGGTTTTGAATTTTAGGGGGAGTAAGTATATTTCAGAAAATCCAAAAACATTAGAAAATTTGAAAAAGCCAAAAACATGATAAAATTTAAAAAATTGAGTTTTTGTGTAAAAAGAGGAAATGATAGTACATCAGTAGACAATCACAGTACGCTAAAGATTTGAAAAGTGAAATGTGATAAACGATCTCACTGACGATATGCCAGTAGATTTTTACACGCTTAGTAGATTGTTTTCGAGATATAAACCTAAATATCAATACTTTACTTATCTCGTGGGGAACATCTCTCGGATATATGGGTAACCCCCGAAATCTTGTTTGAAAGATTTTCTATTTCTGACATACTAGGTCTTTGTATGTGGTGATATCTGGGGTATTATACCAGGACTTCTGATTTTGCGGGAGCAATAGCCTAGTCCTCGTATAATGCTTTGTATTGCTTTAATCTTAAAGCCAACCCTCAGCATAAAAAAATGATGAAACATTGAAAAATGCTAATCATATGCTGTTGAAGAAAAGATCCCCAAACGGGACACACCGAAAGACGAGCCATCATCTCTTTGTCTGAACGGAAGTTCTAACCTGAGCTCTCATGGTCTCGCATTACCCGTTTACAGATATCATTAGTGTACATTCACCTGTAAGACTGAATATAGGAGTCTGGATACGGGAGTATATTCTGAGGTGGGACATGCGAATAAGTTTAAGTTCTTAAAACACTAATCTCGTATCTCGAATCAATTGAAGTTTGTGTGAAAATTTAAGTGGATTAGTATACTGACAATCTAAGTGAATCATTTAGAACTTAAAGTGTTTAAAGCTAACGGTACTAGTGATTTGTCATAAACTGATATGATCCTCTGACACGAACTCAAACAAAATAAAATAATGTCTGTAAATATTTCTTTACTGCTTTATGTTTCAGAAAAATACAAAAAGATTTTTGATTTCGCTTTATTTTCGACAACCGATGTCTGAGTGCTAAGTTTCAAAATCTTAGTATGCTGATTGTGTTTCTGAAAATAAAACAAGTTCATTAATTTGAAACTTGAAGTTTTTAAAAATCAAAAATAAAAAATAGTTTGTGATATCTCCAAGGTCATTAATTTGGACTTGGATGATTAACTATGAGGGATTTGGATTCTTAATCTGTTAAAATATGTAAAAGAGCCAGTTTCTGATTTTGGATACTTAATACTGCCAAATACATGAAGATTGTTGATAGAGAGAGTGAATCAAGTTAATCCTGGATATATTCATATTATTATATCTTAAAGCCAGGATATTGATTTAGAAAGTTTAAAAGAGCCAGGATTACGATTCCTGGACAATTTCAAAACATTGTTACTTATAAATGTATGAGGATTGCAGATGTTGTACTAGACTACGATCCCGACAGCCGAGTCTAAGGGGGAGTCTAAAGACGAGCTCAACGCAAGAGGAAGTGTGCATTCAATGTAACACCCCGTGTTTTCGAATGTCAAAGTCAAAGTCAAAGTCCAAGTCAACTTTGACTTCTTTGACTATGATTAGTTTATTTTATGTTTTATTTGTATTATGTGGAGTAAGTGTTGTTAATCAGAGTAAATCAAAGTAATCGAATGTTTAATCGACGCGAACCGACTTACGACTGTGAATAGTAGGAAGTAACAATGCGATAAAGTTAACCAATCAATAATCCAGCTAAACGAATCATCAATCGAACTCGAATCTCGAATTACGCGAAACTTTGGTTGTTGTTATACGTGTGTGTGCCTTATGTGTTACCTGTGCGTGCTTACTTTATGTTTTGTGTGGTATTCAATCGAATCAATCGAAACTCGAATCGAAACTCGAAACTCAAATCGAATGCAATCGAAATCGAATTATGACGAATAGTAACGTAAGGATAGTGTAAAATATAGATGATTGTATATAGTGGTTGGGATTAAAAGTAATTTGAATAGGAAACTCTATCGTATTCATATCATCTTCAATCGAAATCGAAATATCAAAAATCGTCGCACCGAACACTCGAACCAGGCTGTGGATCGATCAGGCTGTCAGCCGATCGAACAGCCCAGCCGACCGGACGGACTGTCCGATCGAGCAGGCTGTCCGATCGGGATGCATGGCCGATCGGCCAGCCCTTTCCTCTTTTGGAGCCTATAAATAGGGCTGTCATTGTCATTCTTTCCACTTTTGGAAACTCTCTGACCGACTGACCAGCTCGTGCTCCTCATCTTTTCTCAGATTTCTTCCGATTCCGGTAAGTTTTCATCCTAAATCTTGTACTTTCTTGATCAATACACACTCCTACACCTTTCTACCTTTCAAATCTTGATTTCTAACAGTGAAATCATCAAGATCTAAGCATTCTAGGATGATGTCATCATGGTGTTCTTCAAAGACATCATGTTTTGGCCTCATTCCACCAATAATCACTTGGATCTAACCGATTTCCACATAAATAAGCTAAGATCTATCACAGATCTAAACATTTACATGATGTAAAGGATTGAAAGAAGGATTTCCAACTTTCTTTCAACTCTTTTACACTCAATGCCTTCAAGCCGGTAGGAACGGAGCTTGAGTCAACTCACCAATCATTCTAATGGATGAGTGGTTCAAGATTCGGATTCTATCTACGAGGTTCACCGATTTCGGGTTAAACGTTAAACCACCGTTCCGAACCGTTCACCGGCTGGACTTGGGTGATTCCTGTCCGAGCAGGGGAAACAAGTAAGAACGAAAGTGTTATGGTTCAACTCGTTGTCAAACTACCTCGATATAATGTCAAATAATCAGAACAGCCAAGTGTTAGACGAACAGGCCGACCAGGTCAGGATGCTGACCGAATGGTTAGGCTATTCGAACGAACAGCCCAACCGATCGGATATGTCAGCCGATCGACCAGGCCGATCGGCTAGCATATGGCCCCACACTTTGACAATTTCATGAAGTATGGTATTGAACGAGGTGCTGTTCGATCGAACGAGCTGTTTGTTAACATTACTCATCGGATCATGAGATACTATGCTTTAATACTTAATCAATTTACAACTCGTTGTATTACGGAGTGCCACCCGATCGAACATGCTGTCCGATCGAGCAGGTGGCATCCAGCTGAGGACTCACTATCGAAGTGTCTAACTGATCGGTTAAGCCGGCCGATCGAACAGACCGTTCGATCGATCGACCTGAAAGGTAAGAACACTTCAGTGTTCTCAAAATACTACAAAGAAAACTTCAAAAGGTCAAACCATCATACACAAACACATCCTACTCAAAGGAAGAAACAATCAACTCGAACAGTCCAGCCGATCGAGCCTACCGGCCGATCGAACAGACTGTCCGAACGGACTGTCTAGCCGAACGAACAACCCGTCCGATCGAACCTACTGTTCGATCGACCAGGCTGTTCGACCCATCACCACTTGTTTCCTTTTTGCGTGTTGCTCATCGTTATGCTATCGAACTATCCAGGCTAACCCTACTCTCAAGCGCTCCCTTCAATCCATCAATCAATCGCTGTAAGTATACTCGATCCCTTTTTGCTTTTAGCACTTTTGGGTGTTACATACGTTACTTATATCAAAACACAATCGATCACACTAGTTAAACTATTTGAACGCGAACCATTATGCATGTATTACGTGACTAAGTGAATGCTTATTGATTGTGTTTACACGTGGAATGCTGTCTACCTGCCTTAACGACGTAGTACTATAGTTTGGACTCAGCACCCGTTCACACGGGGGTTGTTAAGGACAATTGATTGCATGGATTACGGTGGTAATCATGTATTGCGAACTGTCTCGGACAGTCAACCCGCAGTCATTGGTATCGATAGATCCATGTCGATAATTAACATGCTTCCTTTTCCTCTGTGTACGTGCTGGTTATGTGTAAACTATTTTGAACTCTATATGCTATTATCAAACTTGTATGCTCACCTTTACATTATATGTATTGAATTTATTTTAACGTATGTGACAGGTGTTTAAGATGTTTGCTTGCTAGGAAAGCGAGGCTAGAATAAAGCTCTAGAGGCCCCCAACAAATAGTTGTCTGTCGGGAAAAAGCGTCTAGAGCATAGTTGTCTGTAGATCTTGTCCGACCGGGTCTTTAGGAGCATTCGAACAATATTTATTTGTTTTATTTAAATCTGAGTTGTCGGAACAGAATACGTGACTAGTTGTTATCTTTAATAACTGATTGTATTATTTGGGATACGGTATGGTGCGTATCATTTAACTGAATAGTATTAATAGTTCTTGTGGAAACTTCTGGACAATCTGTTTCGCTCAGTGCCATGCCCCGATGATTCCGCCATCTGTTGGGGTGTGACAGATTGGTATCAGAGCCATAACTATAGGGAATTAGGCTAGACACGACCTAGTCCGGGTCGCTGTCTTAGAGACCTAGACTATAGTTAGGAACCAACAGACCAGGCGTATACTCTAAATTTTGCTATTCTACACTATCACTGCACTCGAATTTTCAAATAGGATCAAGCGATTCAGTCGGGATTAGGTGTGAAAACCGCAAACTCTCGACTAAATTGCTTGGTCAATATTGATCTTATCAATTTACCGACGATTTCCTCATTATTTTCAATAACAAACAAGGAGAATTATACCAAATCAGGAGTGAAATTCATATTTTGATAAATAATCTCCTCAATTTTACTTAAACAAGGAAGAAGTTGCTAAGCTAGGGGTGAAACCTTAACCTTGACAACTTGTTCCGGATTTTATTTATCTCACCAAAGCCTCGACGGACTCCAACGACCTGAACTCACAAGTATGGCCTAGGGAATACGTGTTGAATACCCAAGAATCGAGGCAGCAACGCGAGCCCGAAAGTTAAAAAGTGTCGACAAGTCTATTGTGAATAGTCGAATCGCTTTGGGTAGTCAATGTCTAGTAGCCGCAGACAATCTATCTCTCGATTTTTATGAGTTTTGATTCTGAGCCTGCAATTGCCTACTCTGATAGTTCGTTAATTTTATGTGTTTTATGTGAATATATCTGTTTACGTGTTTAAATTTTTGAAGCGTTATTCGATTTTTGCTATCCCTTCGATCGACACACACGACTCGCATTGCTATTCTACCTCAATACGCTAACAAGTCGCTGCAATTCTAGACGATACTATGATACGATATACGCTATACTATACTCGACATGCTATACGATTATGCGATACTATTCGATATACTATACGCGATCACTATATACGAACGACTCGCGAGCTTTGAATAATAGGTTTCTGTATTCTGAGTGCGTCTGTGATTAAGTGTGTATGTGCTTCTGTGCTTAGGTGTCTCTGTGCTCTACGTGCCTACGTGCTTAAGTGCTTCTGTGATTATGTGAATCTGTGGTTATGTGCTTATGTGTTATGTGATGCGTATTTCGACGTGTTCCTAAGCTTTAGTTAGTAATAGACGTGTGAGGCGAGATTCAATCATGTTATGTTGAGTCCTGTGACGATGTCTGTTGCAGACAATGTCGTCTGGATCCCGACACCATCTTACTCACCAAGAGAAGAGAGACAGACGTCTCACTGCTATCATCGCCAAGAGTGTGGCAAAAGCTGTAAGCGATGTATATGAGAACGTCAGCAAGTCGTCCGAGGAGTCGCGAATTGAAGCTCCTAAGGATGCCAACAAGACTGGTTTCAGCTTCAAACAGTTTAAAGCATGCAGACCCAAAGAATTCACCGGAGAAGATGGCCCTACCGCCATGTTTCAATGGTTTGATCCGGTTGAAGTCACTCTGCGCCAAAGTGGCTGTCCTGAGAATCTCCACACCCTCAATGTTACAGGCGTCTTCCAGTCCAGAGCTCTAGACTGGTGGACGGCCGAACGAAACAAGTGCGGAAATGATGCAGCTTATGAGCTGACTTGGGAAGAGTTGAAGGCCATCATGATGGACGAATTTTGCGCTCCCTATGAACGCCAAAAGCTGGAGGACGAGTTTTGGAACATCAAGCAGAAGGATGGAGACAACGCTGCTTTAACTGCTCGCTTCAAGCAGCTTAGCATTATCTGTCCCGATCAAATCAAGACGCCAGACATGGCCATCAAGAAGTATATTCGAGCTCTACCCGATTGTGTTGCCGATTTTGTTCATGTTGCCAAGACATCATCGATTGAAGAGACCTACCTACTTGCCGCTGAGATCAATGACAAGCGGGTAAAGTCAGGTTTTTGGGATAAGCATACCAAGTGTCTGCACCAAGCCACCACCGCATCAACCGTCGACACCACCACTACTCAACCCTCCAAGTCATCAAGAAGACAGCAGAAGCACAACAACAACAGCTCCAGCAACAAGAACTGTGCTGTGACAACAACTGCTGCCCCTCTGCAAGTCGTACAGGCTCAGCAGTAGTCTCACCACCGACAAGCTCCAGTGATCAATGCGCCGCCAGCCAAGCGCGCTTACATAGGTCCCCACCCGCTCTGCCCGACATGCTCATACCATCACCCGGTGGGAAAAGCCTGTCGTTTCTGCGCCCACTGCAACCTCTGCGGGCATTTCACTGCCAATTGTCGCTATGGTCCCCGTCAAGCCCCAGTACAAGCCGCCGCTCATCAAGCTCTACTTCCAACCCCTCAAGGCCAACCTGCAGCTCAAGCACCCGCGGTCAATGCTCGAGTCTGCTTTGCATGTGGTGACCCTAACCACTTTGCAAACATGTGCCCGAATAGGGTTGTGAAACAAGAACCCCAACAGCAGCAGCAGCAGCCTCAGCAGCAACTCCAAGCAGCCCGTGCCAGAACCTTTAACATCAACGCCCGTCAAGCCCAGGCTAACAACAACGTGGTTAATGGTACGTTCCTTGTGAATGGTATTTATGCATCATGTTTGTTTGATACTGGAGCCGATAACTGCTTTGTGTCGTTTGAATTCGAGAAGCTCGTTAGTCGTAAGCGTTCTTATCTCCCCTCATCATTCGAAGTTGAAGTCGCCACAGGAAGAACCGTCACTGTTAACTGTTTTCTTCGTGATTGTACCCTTGAGGTCAACAATCACATCTTCCCAATCGACCTTATCCCCATGCAACTCGGAAGTTTTGACGTTATAGTAGGCATGGACTTTCTTCGCGAAAACCATGCTGAAGTTGTGTGTTTCGAAAAGATGATTCGATTCTCGCTTGCGAATGATGGTCTATTATGTGTGTACGGTGAAACAGCTTCAAAAGGTCTCAAGCTCATGTCGTGTATCCAAGCTAGCAAGTATCTCCGCAAGGAATATAGATCTTTCTTGGCCAACATTGTAGTAGCGGAGAAGGAAAAGAAAAAGAAGCCCGAAGTGAAAGACGTTCCAGTGGTTCGTGAATTTCCTCAGGTATTCCTTGATGATCTTCCTAGACTGCCGCCAAGTTGTGATATCGACTTTCGTATCGACCTTATTCCTAGAGCTAACCCTGTTGCCAAAGCCCCTTATCGACTTGCGCCATCCGAAATGAGGGAACTCTCAAACCAACTCCAGGAGTTACTTGAAAAAGGCTTTATTCGACCGAGCACCTCTCCTTGGGGCGCACCAGTCCTTTTCATCAAAAAGAAGGATGGGTCATTCAGGATGTGCATCGACTATCGGGAATTGAATAAGCTGACCATCAAGAACCGTTACCCTTTGCCTCGAATCGATGACTTATTTGATCAGCTGCAAGGTGCTAAGTGTTTATCGAAGATCGATCTACGTTCAGGTTACCATCAGTTGCGCATACAAGAGGAAGATATACCCAAAACAGCCTTTCGCACTCGATACGGCCACTACAAGTTCGTTGTTATGCCTTTTGGTCTAACCAACGCGCCCGCGGTTTTTATGGATCTGATGAATCGCGTGTATAAACCTTATGTTGACCGTTTCGTCATCGTGTTCATCGACGATGTCTTGATTTATTCCAAGTCGAAAGCCGAACACGCGCAACATCTACGTTTGGTTCTCGAGTTACTCCAGGGGAACCAACTCTATGCCAAGTTCTCCAAGTGCGAATTCTGGTTGGAGGAGGTTCAGTTTCTGGGTCACATCGTGAATAGTCAGGGTCTTCATGTCGATCCCGCGAAGATTGAAGCAGTTAAAAGCTGGATTACACCAAAGAACCCGTCGGAAGTCCGATCTTTTCTTGGATTGGCGGGCTATTATCGTCGATTTATCAAAGGATTCTCTAAGATCGCTGTGCCGCTTACCGCTCTTACTCATAAAGACAGGTATTTTGTTTGGGGAACTGAACAAGAATCTGCTTTTCAAACCCTTAAGCGGAAGCTCTGCAATGCTCCTGTTCTCACATTGCCGGACGGAAACAAGGATTTCATTGTCTACTGCGATGCTTCCAACCTTGGTCTTGGTTGTGTTCTCATGCAACGAGACAAGGTTATAGCTTACGCATCTCGTCAGCTCAAAATCCACGAGAAGAACTATACAACCCATGATCTCGAGCTAGGCGCAGTTGTTTTTGCATTGAAGATTTGGCGACGCTACCTGTATGGTACCAAGTGTACGATCTTCACCGATCACAGGAGTTTACAACACCTCTTTAATCAGAAAGAACTTAACATGCGTCAACGCCGATGGGTAGAACTTTTTAACGATTACGACTGTGAGATTCGTTATCACCCAGGCAAGGCAAATGTTGTTGCCGACGTGCTCAGCAGACGGAGTTATTTGCTCAGTATTCGCAATACCCAAGCCCAGCACAATCTCGAAGCTCTCATCCGCGAAGCCCAGCATGCCTGTTTTAACGAACGCACCTTGAAGAAAGAAAGGATATATCACGATGGAGCTCAGCTTGTAAGCAAAGCATATGGGATTTTCTATTATCTGGACCGAATTTGGATCCCTAAGCGGACCAATTTGCGAAAGATTATAATGAACGAAGCCTAAAAATCCCGCTATTCTATTCATCCCGGTGCCGATAAAATGTACTAGGATCTTCGTTACAAGTACTGGTGGCCAGGTATGAAACGGGATATCGCCCTCTGTGTTGGAAGTTGCCTGACTTGTGCGAGAGTTATGGCTAAACATCAACGACCTTCTGGCTTACTCGAACAACCTCCAATCCCCATATGGAAGTGGGAGAGTATAGCTATGGATTTCATAACTAAACTTTCGCCCACGCCATCAGGTCATGATAGAATTTGGGTTATAGTTGATCGTCTGACCAAATCAGCCCACTTTTTGCCAATACGGGAAGACTACAAGGTAGAACGACTAGCCCGAATCTACACCAACGAGATCATTTGTAATCATGGTACGCCTCGTGACATCATTTCAGATCGTGACGCTCGGTTTACTTCGCGATTTTGGGAAACGTTTCAAGCGGCCCTTGGTACGTCGCTTAACACGAGTACTGCATTCCATCCTCAAACTGACGGGCAGACTGAAAGAACGATCCGTACTCTTGAAGACATGCTCCGCGCGTGTGTCATAGACTTCGGTGGTAGTTGGAATAAATACCTACCGTTAGTCGAATTTTCGTATAACAACAGCTATCATGCCAGCATACAAATGGCACCATTCGAGGCTTTATATGGAAGAAGATGTCGTTCTCCTATTGTGTGGCACGAGATCGGTCACTCGCAATTAACCGGTCCCGAGTTGCTACAAGAAACGACTGACAAAATCCTCTAGATTCGAGACAACTTGTCGAAAGCCAGGGATAGACATAAAAGTTACGCCGATAGAAGACGCAAGCCCCTTGAATTTGACGTTGGCGACTACGTACTCCTAAAGGTATCACCTTGGAAGGGTGTAGTCAGATTCGGCAAGAAAGGGAAACTAGTGCCTCGATATGTTGGACCTTTTAAGATTCTGGAAAGGATCGGCAAAGTCGCCTACAAACTCAAACTACCGGAGGAACTCAGTAACGTCCACCCGACTTTCCATGTGTCAAACCTCCGAAAATGCCTAGCTGATCATGATCTGATTGTACCTCTCGACGATCTTCAGGTCAACGAAACGCTACACTTTGTGGAAAAGCCTGTCGAAATCATGGATCGCCAAACCAAGCAACTCAGACGCTCGCGCATCCCTATCGTGAAAGTCCGATGGGAAGGCAAACGAGGCGCAGAGTTCACTTGGGAACTCGAAAGCGACATGAAGGCTAAGTACCCACAGTTGTTCAAATGAAGATCTGAAGCGAGAAATTGGTAATGTCATTCACGGTGCTGTGCAGCTTCGAGCCTAATTTCGGGACGAAATTCCCTAAACAAGGGGAGGCTGTAACACCCCGTGTTTTCGAATGTCAATGTCAAAGTCAAAGTCCAAGTCAACTTTGACTTCTTTGACTATGATTAGTTTATTTTATGTTTTATTTGTATTATGTGGAGTAAGTGTTGTTAATCAGAGTAAATCGAAGTAATCGAATGTTTAATCTACGCGAACTGACTTACGACTGTGAATAGTAGGAAGTAACAATGTGATAAAGTTAACCAATCAATAATCCAGCTAATCGAATCATCAATCGAACTTGAATCCTGAATTACGCGAAACTTTGGTTGTTGTTATACGTGTGTGTGCCTTATGTGTTACATGTGCGTGCTTACTTTATGTTTTATGTGGTATTTAATCGAATCAATCGAAACTCGAATCGAAACTCGAAACTCAAATCGAATGCAATCGAAATCGAATTATCACGAATAGTAACGTAAGGATAGTGTAAAATATAGATGATTGTATATAGTGGTTGGGATTAAAAGTAATTTGAATAGGAAACTCTATCGTATTCATATCATCTTCAATCGAAATCGAAATATCAAAAATCGTCGCACCGAACACTCGAACCAGGCTGTGGATCGATCAGGCTGTCAGCCGATCGAACAGCCCAGCCGACCGGACGGACTGTCCGATCGAGCAGGCTGTCCGATCGGGATGCATGGCCGATCGGCCAGCCCTTTCCTCTTTTGGAGCCTATAAATAGGGCTGTCATTGTCATTCTTTCCACTTTTGGAAACTCTCTGACCGACTGACCAGCTCGTGCTCCTCATCTTTTCTCAGATTTCTTCCGATTCTGGTAAGTTTTCATCCTAAATCTTGTACTTTCTTGATCAATACACACTCCTACACCTTTCTACCTTTCAAATCTTGATTTCTAACAGTGAAATCATCAAGATCTAAGCATTCTAGGATGATGTCATCATGGTGTTCTTCAAAGACATCATGTTTTGGCCTCATTCCACCAAGAATCACTTGGATCTAACCGATTTCCACATAAATAAGCTAAGATCTATCACAGATCTAAACATTTACATGATGTAAAGGATTGAAAGAAGGATTTCCAACTTTCTTTCAACTCTTTTACACTCAATGCCTTCAAGCCGGTAGGAACGGAGCTTGAGTCAACTCACCAATCATTCTAATGGATGAGTGGTTCAAGATTCGGATTCTATGTACGAGGTTCACCGATTTCGGGTTAAACGTTAAACCACCGTTCCGAACCGTTCACCTGCCGGACTTGGGTGATTCCTGTCCGAGCAGGGGAAACAAGTAAGAACGAAAGTGTTATGGTTCAACTCGTTGTCAAACTACCTCGATATAACGTCAAATAATCAGAACAGCCAAGTGTTAGACGAACAGGCCGACCAGGTCAGGATGCTGACCGAACGGTTAGGCTGTTCGAACGAACAGCCCAACCGATTGGATATGTCAGCCGATCGACCAGGCCAGCCGATCGGCTAGCATATGGCCCCACACTTTGACAATTTCATGAAGTATGGTATTGAACGAGGTGATGTTCGATCGAACGAGCTGTTTGTTAACATTACTCATCGGATCATGAGATACTATGCTTCAACACTTAATCGATTTACAACTCGTAGTATTACGGAGTGCCACCCGATCGAACATGCTGTCCGATCGAGCAGGTGACATCCAGCTGAGGACTCACTATCGAAGTGTCTAACCGATCGGTTAAGTCGGCCGATCGAACAGACCGTTCGATCGATCGACCTGAAAGGTAAGAACACTTCAGTGTTCTCAAAATACTACAACGAAAACTTCAAAAGGTCAAACCATCATACACAAACACATCCTTCTCAAAGGAAGAAACAATCAACTCGAACAGTCCAGCCGATCGAGCCTACCGGCCGATCGAACAGACTGTCCGAACGGACTGTCTAGCCGAACGAACAACCCGTCCGATCGAACCTACTGTTCGATCGACCAGGCTGTTCGACCCATCACCACTTGTTTCCGTTTTGCGTGTTGCTCATCGTTATGCTATCGAACTATCCAGGCTAGCCCTACTCTCAAGCGCTCCCTTCAATCCATCAATCAATCGCTGTGGGTATACTCGATCCCTTTATGCTTTTAGCACTTTTGGGTGTTACATACGTTACTTATATCAAAACACAATCGATCACACTAGTTAAACTATTTGAACGCTAACCATTATGCATGTATTACGTGACTAAATGAATGCTTATTGATTGTGTTTACACGTGGAATGCTGTCTACCTGCCTTAACGACGTAGTACTATAGTTTGGACTCAGCACCCGTTCACACGGGGGTTATTAAGGACAATTACTTGCATGGATTACGGTGGTAATCATGTATTGCGAACTGTCTCGGACAGTCAACCCGCAGTCATTGGTATCGATAGATCCATGTCGATAATTAACATGCTTCCTTTTCCTCTATGTACGTGCTGGTTATGCGTAAACTATTTCGAACTCTATATGCTATTATCAAACTTGTATGCTCACCTTTACATTATATGTATTGAATTTATTTTAACGTATGTGACAGGTGTTTAAGATGTTTGCTTGCTAGGAAAGCGAGGCTAGAATAAAGCTCTAGAGCCCCCCAACAAATAGTTGTCTGTCAGGAACAAGCGTCTAGAGCTTAGTTGTCTGTAGATCTTGTCCGACCGGGTCTTTAGGAGCATTCGAACAATATTTATTTGTTTTATTTAAATCTGAGTTGTCGGAACAGAATACGTGACTAGTTGTTATCTGTAATAACTGATTGTATTATTTGGGATACGGTATGGTACGTATCATTTAACTGAATAGTATTAATAGTTGTTGTGGAAACTTCTGGACAATCTGTTTCGCTCAGTACCTTGCCCCGATGATTCCGCCATCGGTTGGGGTGTGACAGATTGGTATCAGAGCCATAACTATAGGGAATTAGGCTAGAAACGACCTAGTCCGGGTCGCTGTCTTAGAGACCTAGACTATAGTTAGGAACCAACAGACCAGGCGTATACTCTAAATTCTGCTATTCTACACTATCACTGCACTCGAATTTTCAAATAGGATCAAGCGATTCAGTCGGGATTAGGTGTGAAAACCGCAAAATCTTGACTAAATTGCTTGGTCAATATTGATCTTATCAATTTACCGACGATTTCCTCATTATTTTCAATAACGAACGAGGAGAATTATACCAAATTAGGAGTGAAATTCATATTTTGATAAATAATCTCCTCAATTTTACTAAAACAAGGAAGAAGTTGCTAAGCTAGGGGTGAAACCTTAACCTTGACAACTTGTTCCGGATTTTATTTATCTCACCAAAGCCTCGACGGACTCCAACGACCTGAACTCACAAGTATGGCCTAGGGAATACGTGTTGAATACCCAAGAATCGAGGCAGCAACGCGAGCCCGAAAGTTAAAAAGTGTCGACAAGTCTATTGTGAATAGTCGAATCGCTTTGGGTAGTCAATGTCTAGTTGCCGCAGACAATCTATCTCTCGATTTTTATGAGTTTTGATTCTGAGCCTGCAATTGCCTACTCTGATAGTTCGTTAATTTTATGTGTTTTATGTGTATATATCTGTTTACGTGTTTAAAATTTTGAAGCGTTATTCGATTTTTGCTATCCCTTCGATCGACACACACGACTCGCATTGCTATTCTACCTCAATACGCTAACAAGTCGCTGCAATTCTAGATGATACTATGATACGATATACGCTATACTATACTCGACATGCTATATGATTATGCGATACTATTCGATATACTATACGCGATCACTATATACGAATGACTCACGAGCTTTGAATAATAGGTTTCTGTATTCTGAGTGCGTCTGTGATTAAGTGTGTATGTGCTTCTGTGCTTAGATGTCTCTGTGCTCTACGTGCCTACGTGCTTATGTGCTTCTGTGATTATGTGAATCTGTGGTTATGTGCGTATGTGTTATATGATGCGTATTTCTACGTGTTCCTAAGCTTTAGTTAGTAATAGACGTGTGAGGCGAGATTCAATCATGTTGTGTTGAGCCCTGTGACGATGTCTGTTGCAGACAATGTCGTCTGGATCCCGACACCATCTTACTCGCCAAGAGAAGAGAGACAGACGTCTCGCTGCTATCATCGCCAAGAGTGTGGCAAAAGTTGTAAGCGATGTATATGAGAATGTCAGCAAGTCGTCCGAGGAGTCGCGAATTGAAGCTCCTAAGGATGCAACAAGACTGGTTTCAGCTTCAAACAATTTAAAGCATGCGGACCCAAAGAATTCACCGGAGAAGATGGCCCTACCGCCATGTTTCAATGGTTTGATTCGGTTGAAGTCACTCTGCGCCAAAGCGGCTATCCTGAGAATCTCTGCACCCTCAATGCTACAAGCGTCTTCCAGTCCTGAGCTCTAGACTGGTGGACGGCCGAACGAAACAAGCGCGGAAATGATGCAGCTTATGAGCTGACTTGGGAAGAGTTGAAGGCCATCATGATGGACGAATTTTGCCCTCCCTATGAACGCCAAAAGCTGGAGGACGAGTTTTGGAACATCAAGCAGAAGGATGGAGACAACACTGCTTTAACTGCTCGCTTCAAGCAGCTTAGCATTATCTGTCCCGATCAAGTCAAGACGCCAGACATGGCCATCAAGAAGTATATTCGAGCTCTACCCGATTGTGTTGCCGATTTTGTTCATGCTGCCAAGACATTATCGATTGAAGAGACCTACCTACTTGCCGCTGAGATCAATGACAAGCGGGTAAAGTCAGGTTTTTAGGATAAGCATACCAAGTCTCTACACCAAGCCACCACCGCATCGACCGTCGACACCACCACTACTCAACCCTCCAAGTCATCAAGAAGAAAGAAGAAGCACAACAACAACAGCTCCAGCAACAAGAACTGTGCTGTAACAACAACTGCTGCCCCTCTGCAAGCCGTACAGGCTCAGCAGCAGTCTCACCACCGACAAGCTCCAGTGATCAATGCACCGCCAGCCAAGCGCACTTACACAGGTCCCCACCCGCTCTGCCCGACATGCTCATACCATCACCCGGTGGGAAAAGCCTGTCGTTTCTGTGCCCACTGCAACCTCTACGGGCATTTCACAGCGAATTGTCGCTATGGTCCCCGTCAAGCCCCAGTTCAAGCCGTCGCTCATCAAGCTCTACTTCCAGCCCCTCAAGGCCAACCTGCAGCTCAAGCACCTGCGGTCAATGCTCGAGTCTGCTTTGCATGTGGTGACCCTAACCACTTTGCAAACATGTGCCCGAACAGGGTTGTGAAACAAGAACCCCAACAGCAGCAGCAGCCTCAGCAGCAACTGCAAGCAGCCCGTGCCAGAACCTTTAACATCAACGCCCGTCAAGCCCAGGCTGACAACAACGTGGTTAATGGTACGTTCCTTGTGAATGGTACTTATGTATCATGTTTGTTTGATACTGGAGCCGGTAACTGCTTTGTGTCGTTTGAATTCGAGAAGCTCCTTAGTCGTAAGCGTTCTTATCTCCCCTCATCATTCGAAGTTGAAGTTGCCATAGGAAGAACCGTCGCCGTTAACTCTTTTCTTCGTGATTGTACCCTTGAGCTCAACAATCACATCTTCCCAATCGACCTTATCCCCATGCAACTCGGAAGTTTTGACGTCATAGTAGGCATGGACTTTCTTCGCGAAAACCATGCTGAAGTTGTGTGTTTCGAAAAGATGATTTGATTCTCGCTCGCGAATGATGATCTATTATGTGTGTACGGTGAAACAGCTTCGAAAGGTCTCAAGCTCATGTCGTGTATCCAAGCTAGCAAGTATCTCCGCAAGGAATACAGAGCTTTCTTGGCCAACATTGTAGTAGCGGAGAAGGAATAGAAAAAGAAGGCCGAAGTCAAAGACGTTCCAGTGGTTCGTGAATTTCCTCAGGTATTCCCTGATGATCTTCCTGGACTGCCGCCAAGTTGTGATATCGACTTTCGTATCGACCTTATTCCTGGAGCTAACCCTGTTGCCAAAGCCCCTTAACGACTTGCGCCATCCGAAATGAGGGAACTCTCAAACCAACTCCAGGAGTTACTTGAAAAAGGCTTTATTCACCCGAGCACCTCTCCTTGGGGCGCACCAGTCCTTTTCGTCAAAAAGAAGGATGGGTCGTTCAGGATATGCATCGACTATCGGGAATTGAATAAGCTGACCATCAATAACCGTTACCCTTTGCCTCGAATCGATGACTTATTTGATCAGCTGCAAGGTGCTAAGTGTTTCTCGAAGATCGATCTACGTTCAGGTTACCATCAGTTGCGCATACAAGAGGAAGATATACCCAAAACAGCCTTTCGCACTTTATACGGCCACTACAAGTTCGTTGTTATGCCTTTTGGTCTAACCAACGCGCCCGCGGTTTTTATGGATCTGATGAATCGCGTGTGTAAACCTTATCTTGACCGTTTCGTCATCGTGTTCATCGACGATGTCTTGATTTATTCCAAGTCGAAAGCCGAACACGCGCAACATCTACGTTTGTTTCTCGAGTTACTCCAGGGGAACCAACTCTATGCCAAGTTCTCCAAGTGCGAATTCTGGTTGGAGGAGGTTCAGTTTCTGGGTTACATCGTGAATAGTCAGGGTATTCATGTCGATCCCGCGAAGATTGAAGCAGTTAAAAGCTGGATTACGCCAAAGAACCCGTCTGAAGTCCGATCTTTTCTTGGATTGGCGGGCTATTATCACCGATTTATCAAAGGATTCTCTAAGATCGCTGTGCCGCTTACCGCTCTTATTCATAAAGACAGGTATTTTGTTTGGGGAACTGAACAAGAATCTGCTTTTCAAACCCTTAAGCGGAAGCTCTGCAATGCTCCCATTCTCACATTGCCGGACGGAAACAACGATTTCATTGTCTACTGCGATGCTTCCAACCTTGGTCTTGGCTGTGTTCTCATGCAACGAGACAAGGTTATAGCTTACGCATCTCGTCAGCTAAAATTCCACGAGAAGAACTATACAACCCATGATCTCGAGCTAGGCGCAGTTGTTTTTGCATTGAAGATTTGGCGACGCTCCCTGTATGGTACCAAGTGTACGATCTTCACCGATCACAGGAGTTTACAACACATCTTTAATCAGAAAGAACTTAACATGCGTCAACGCCGATTGTCACACCCCATCCGCGTAAAACAACAAACCGCGGCGGAAACACCGGGGAGGTGAGCGGCGACAGAATTATTGTTTCAACAACCATGGCAATTAAAGTTATGTATTATTAAAATTAAAGTTACATTGTCTTTGTGTTCAAACTAAACTAACATAATAACTGTCTTTTAAGTCACTAAGGCCCGAGTCCGCCTAAGTGAAGCACAAGCATCATCATGCATTAGCACCTGAAACACATGTAAAAATAGGTACGTCAGCATAAAAATGCCTATGAGATACATAGGTTTTGTTTATGCAGATTCATGACTTGTATTTGAAAGAAGTGTTTAATAAAATGTAGTCATGAACCTTGTAAAATGTTTTCCTTTGTAAAACCATGTGAAAATCGATATGAAAATCAATTGATAATGAAAGGAAGATGCATGGTTAAATGAATAATCAAGTAGAAGTGAATCTGTATAAAAATGTATGCTTTGTAAAACAGTGTCATGTTTTGTAAAAATGTTTCATGTCTTGTCCAAGTGATTTAGATAACGCAACAATGTATGATACGGTAAAAGCATTTATATATAGAAAGTACCAGCGGCGTATCCACCGTGCTTTTATCATATAACACATAGCCCCGTTACATAAGTCACTTATCAATAACCAACCAAAATGTCATGTTAAATGTCAAAATGTTTATGTATAGACCATGTATAATGTCATGTGTATAACTGTATCATGTATAACTAATGAAATGCAAAGCAAGTAGGAAATCATCTACTTAAACTATGTGATGATGTCAATGTATAACAAATGTCATGTATGGTGAATAACTAGAAGCTACTCAACCCCATAGGAAAAATGTACAAAACAATGTTTTTGAATAAACCTAAGTTTAAATCAAATGTTATGCTTTGCAGAAAAACAATGCTTTATGATTACAAACATTTATGCAGTTATGTTAATCGCATACATTCAAGCCTTGCGACTGTGGCGACAAACCCTTAAACGAATTAAAGGTTTATCTAAAGTTATGTAGTCGGATTCTGTCATTCCCAACTTCCAAACAAACCTAGGAAGTCGGAAACGGGAGTTGTCAATTCCTATGGTACCATTACATAAGTCCGAGCGGCGTAGCTAATGTTAATGAATGTATTATTGTCCCGATTGAACATACCAAATGTCATAACCAATGTAGCATGTGAAAACCATGTACTAGGAATGCTAAGTAAACATGCCTAGTAGAAATATTCATGTAAAACAATGTGCTAGCATGCTCAATAAACATACATAGCGGAAATGTCGTGTAAAACAATGTGCACATATGCTAAGTAAACATATGCAACAAATGTGTAATAAATCAATGTGCTAGCATGCTTAACATACATAGCAAAACATAGTGAAAGCATGTACTATAAGTGTACTAGGTGAAACTAGCATGTTTATGTCATAAAAGCATGAAATGCACAAAAGTAACATGTATGTACATGTGTATCACCCCAAAGTATTTGAAAACGGTAAAAGAGGGGAACTATGTACTCACTTGGGATTGCTAATTAGTCTTGAGAATAAGACCAATTTATGCTCCGAGTATAACGGGATCAACCGACACCTAGTATAGGTAACTATGTTAATAAATCGGCTCCTAAATCGGGAGATAGGATAGAATGAGGTTCTATAAATCAAATGAGTAATTGAACTCATATGGTATCATTTAGTAGACCCTACATTCTGATTGGAAAGTCTACCTAAGTGCTTTTGACCCGTTTCGACCCATTATGGTAACATAAGCCACTATAATGCGTCGTTAGCGTAAAACTATGTTCGGATGGTAATCTATGTGCTATGTCAAGTCTTACATGCCCAATTATCCCTAAACATGTTACTAAACCAGATTACTTGTCAAAAATATGTTCACATAGGTAAAATACGGATTCTAGCTTCAAAAGGGCATTTTGATCATTTCCTATGGGCATACAAGCTAACTAGCATACGCCTAACCAATCCTATGTGATCATAAGGTATAACCTCAGTGGTTATTCCCTATGCAACTATGATCACTAACTAAGCTTGGTCGGATCCTAAAGATCGACC
Organism: Helianthus annuus; assembly: GCF_002127325.2. Taxonomy (NCBI): domain Eukaryota; kingdom Viridiplantae; phylum Streptophyta; class Magnoliopsida; order Asterales; family Asteraceae; genus Helianthus; species Helianthus annuus. The sequence continues at coordinate 116,940,810 of NC_035436.2, forward strand.
AAACGGGTCGGGTTCGAAAGTCTAAGCGGTTGTTTAGACCGCTTACCGTACGACCCTAAACAAGCACTAAACTAATAGTGTCGAGTTAAACATGTCAAAACATGTTTAACCTACTGATTTGGTATCAAAACAAAGTGTTTTGATACCCTAAAGTAGTTCCGAGGCAAAATGGGTGCTAAAACGCATTTTGACCGAAACTTTGACTCGACACTACAACTAGCTAACGTGGTAATCAGCGGTTATAATCATGAAGGATTATAACTATCGTGATTAAAATCACGTTTCAAAGTTCAATTGAACTTTGACTTGACCAATTGATGGTCAAAACCGAAAGTCAAACTGTTGGCCAAACTGTTTGACTTTCTGCACTACATAAGGAAAAAGCAATAAAAAGAATGAAAGAAGCTCACTTAGGGTCCTTGCTATCTTTTCTACAAAGAATACAAAGTCCCAAATCAGCTTAGAGAGCTTCCAAAGCAGATGTAAAGAAAAGAAATGAGAAATGAGCAAGGAAATGAGTGAATTGGATGGGCTATTTATACTTGTTGGTGATGAACAAGATCAATCCTTGTGTTTGTGTGGCCAAGAAGCATGAACTCCTAGCCATACATTTGTTATGAACTAAATAGAAGCCTTGGTGATCACACAAACTTGCTCAACATTCCAAGAAATTGCACAAACAGCCCTTAAACTTCAAACAGAATGCTGAATTTGAGTTTCTATTACTGGGCATATTGTCGCGGCCCGCGTAGGATATGGGAGGGGGCTTACGCGGCCCGCCTAACCTCCCCAGTTCAGCAAAAGTTTGAATATTTACAGCTTTAGTCCCTGCATGCATTCGAGTCCATTTCAGGCCGTTTTGACCCCCGTTAAGCCATTTTCAAGGCTCTACTAGGTCAATAAAGTTTAGAGGATTCAAAATATGCTCAGAGAAGTCTCGGATGTCGGCTCGTTTGGTCGTACGGTCGCGTTGTTCGTTAAATTACGACGAAACTCAAACGGACGCGAAAATGAACCAAACTAAGCGACGAATGGTATTTTTGCATGCCGATCACTAAAATAAAAAATATTTTAGTGTGTACAAAAATTTTGGATGTCCAGATGTGGACAGAACGTAAGATATGCGTGAAAATGTAAACTTACACCGTTTTTGACACTTTTAGTCCCTGTAAGATCATATAAGCATGTTTTTGCACACCGAACCTATCAAAGCTTATTTCTAAGCCATGTTTAGGTTATATATGGTATGTTTAACTTATGATCAAGTTCTGGACTGTACGTTGCCTTACGAAACGGCAGACTTTTGCAAGTTGACGCAATTAGTCCCTGAGAGCGAATAAACTTGTTTTTGCCATACCAAAGCCTTTAAAACTTATTTCTAAGTTATGTAAAGGTTATTTAAGGTATGTTAAGTTTATGATGATGTTCCGGAGTGTTTGTTGCATTAAACAGACTGTGTTTACGCATCAGTTCACGTATAACTTTCCAGAAAGCGATATGGAGTTCCAAATCGATCAAAAATCATCGTGGGCACAAAACCAAACATAAATGACAAACTGTTAGTGCATTACGTCTATTGACTTCGTCTTGTATCATGTAATAGAATAGGATAGGATAGAATATCCAGTGTACGAGGTTCGAGAACTGAAATATGGTGGAATAGCATGTAGGTCCGCTTATATAGACATTGACCATATAAGCAAACCACTATCAATCAAGCAGGTCCGCTTATATGGTTGTCCACATAAGCGAACCCTCCACACTATAAATAGTTCACTTGATTAGTTCATTTGGAACGGATCTGATTTTGTAACGAAGTGCTGCCAAATTGCTTCCAGGTTGTAAACATTGTCAAGAATCAATATAAGAAGCATTATATTTAGTTTGAGCATCTGATTCACTGATTCCGCCTTTGAATTAGATAAACGACTCTTTTGATCGACTCATTCAGGGTCAACGACGATCCAACAAGTGATATCAGAGCTCAGGAGGAAGAGTTTAGCTCAAATTGGATCCGTTTTCTGTCTTCTACACCTTCTTTTTCGATTTGGACAAGTTTCCATGGTTAAAATTGGATAAATTTTTCACAGAATGTGTATTAGTGGATAATAACAAACCCTTGAAAGTTTCATATCAAAATACGGCTTAAAAATGGTTAAAATCAGTTAAAAACATAGCTCCGCTCGAACGGTCATCACAGGTTCGCTCGAAATAACCTGTTAGGTTCGCTTATTTGGACAAGTAGATCCGCTCATAAGAACAAGTTTGGTCCGCTTATTCGTACATTGTGGTCCGCTTATTCGTACATTGTGGTCCGCTTATTCGTACATTGTGGTCCGCTTATTCAAACATTGTGGTCCGCTCATTCGGACATTGAGTAGGTCAGCTTATTCGGACATTGAGTAGGTCAGCTTATTCGGACATAATCTGTTTCGCTCATTCGGTCCAATACAAGGTTTCGCTCTAGTGTCATATTTCGCTCGTTTGAAGATTAAAGTGAGAGTTGCCGAAGTGGAAGCTAAAGCAATGACTACTAAAGTAACACTTACTCGTGAAGAAAGACATGCACGTTTGAGATTGGATGATGTATATGATGCTTACAAAGAAGCAACACGAGCAGGCAGGTGGAGCAAATAAAAAGAATGCTATGTTGATCCCCAAGGAAATCCAACGGTTGATCCAAAGACAGTTGACCTTGATGCATTAGTTGCGGCTATACCTACTGTGAGTGTTTGGTGCAAAGGCCTTAGGGAAATTCCAAAGTACAAAGAGCAGGTTGAAGAAGGTATTCGGAAGGTGATATTTGCTAGTCTGGAAAAGAAGAGAACAGAAGAAAAGGTGAATAAAATGGTTGAAGATTTGAAAAAGAAAGCCTTAGAGGAAGTCAAAGCTGAAGTAGATAAAACTGAAAAGAGTTTGGAAGTTAAATCTGAAAAAGATGGAAAAATTTTAGATGATGATTCAGAAAGAGCTCCAGTTTTTGATCATTCATACTCATCTGGTGAAGAGTGTGATAATGATAGCAAAGAAGTCGATGATGAACAGATTCTGGAATTACGCTTGAACTGTGAAAAACTAAAATCCGAGAATGATAAACTGTTAAATGATTTGAACAGTTTGTCATCAGAAAACAAAATTTTGAAAGAAAAAGAAAAAGATTTTGAAAGCAAAAGAAAATCTTCAGAAGATGAAGATTTCTGGATAAAACTGGAAAACAAAAATCTAAAAGAAAATGAAACAAGATTTCAAGAACAGTTAAATGGTTTGGAAAATGAAAAATCTGTTCTTGAAAATCTTAAAATTGAAAATGAAAATTCTATCAAGTTCTATCTTGAAAGAATCTCTCAGCTTGGAAAAGACGCTGAGAATTAAAGAAACAAGATTGATGAACTTGAAAAGAAATTGAAAGGTTTTGTGACTGCATCAGATAGTTTGAATTTTCCCTGTCCAAAACCGATCAATTCTGTTCCAATAAGTGACAAGGTCACAAATTTTGACAAAGTCAAAATTGAAGATTGTGATGAAATATCTGATGATGAAAAAGAAAAAGAAAAGAAAAGAAAAATATTTTTAGATTTACAAGAAAAATTTAAAAATACTGTTTTGCAATCTACTGAAATAGGTGAATGCTCAAAGCAGAAACCTGTTAAGAAGAATGCAGAACAGAAACAAAAAGATAAAAAATTGAAAAATTCTAAAAAGGAAAATAAAAGCTCATCAGATAAGTCATCCAAACATCTTCAAAAATCACAAAATGTTCGTAATAAGTGGTGCCGGTTTGACCACAGTGCTCAAAAGACAAATCCAGCATTGAAGAGGAGAAATGACTATAACCAAGCCAAACAATGTTATGATCTGAAGGTTTGGACTGAAAGTAATGAATGGTACGATAACAGAGTGTGCTACACTTGTGGAGTTAGAGAACACATTGCTGTTAACTGCCAGAATTGGAATTATGAAACACGAAGATGCTATAATTGTCATATCAGAGGACATATTGCCAGAGATTGCCCAAGGAGATCGATGGGAAGATCGAGGGTTGAATCTCAGAGAATGGTGAAGAAACCAGTCAATGTCAAGCCCGAAGAACAGAAGGTTCTGGAACAGAAAGTGAAGCTTTCACATGGGCAAAAAGACAGAATGAGGAAAAAGAGGAAGAAAGCACGAGATTATTTGGAAAGGATTGTGTCTTCAAATTCATCGGATGGTACAAATAAGAGTTCTGATGAATCGGTTCACTTGACTTCAAAGCCAAGCAAATTGAATTCTTCAAATGCAAATTTGAGGGCAAATAAAAAGAAAAAGAAAGTTGTTGGCGATGAATCTGGCTCATCAAAGTCAGACAAGCCAAGATCGGGCAATGAATGTGATTCCATAAAACCAGAAGAGCCACAACTTGAGGTAAAAAAGGAAGAAACAATTCCTTTAATGAATGATAAGGATTTTCCACCATTACAAGCCGCGAACCAAAAATCAAAAGGTGTTGATACTGGAAAAATGTTTAATAGTAATGTTAAACATATTTTTAGTAAGATGGCTGATGGTAAGGAAAAAGGAGTAACAGAATTTTATGAAGAAAAGAGAAAAGCTCAAAATACGCCTAAGACTGGTTAGGCTTGGGTGTCAAAATTGGTTGGTTAAAATTCTGACTTGCCGGAGCTTCCAGGTTGGTAAGCGAGAAGCAGGTATCGGCATTTTTCTTGAGAAATTCACTGGATGGTAACTGTGATATTTCGATCTACTAGTGGGTAATCAAGGACATTAATTTGTACTTGATTTTCTACAAGTGTTTGTGTAAAATGATCTTATATTGTTAAAATTACAAGATGATGATGTAAACCCCTAACCTTCAAATGGTTGGAAAGCAAACTATTTTTCCAGAAAAACCATTTTGATTAAAACAAACTTAAGTGTTTTGAAATCATAATGGGGAAATAGTTTGTTGTAAGGGGGAGTATTGATTGAATACGCCGAAACCCTCACGGCTGAACAAGCATGAGTACTGTCACAGATTGAAACACGGTTGTCTAACTGTCAAAATCAATGGGTTGTAAATCATGGGGGTACTGTATGCTAGATTTTCTGCAAATCAGAGCACTTTAAGCAGAAAATGGATGGCGAGACAAAGCTATCTACATCGGTTATCAAATTTTTAATGATTTTGCATTTTAGGGGGAGAAAAATTGTTAGAAAATACAAAAACATTAGAAAATTTGAAAAAGTCAAAAACATGATAAAATTCAAAAATTTTGAGTTGTGCGTAAAAGAGGAAATGATAGTACATCAGTAGACAGTTACTGTATGCTAAAGAAATGTAATGATTAAATAGCATTAAACAGTCTCACTGATGATATGCCGATAGGTTTTTATACACTTAGTAAACTTTTTCGGGATATAAACCTAAAATTCAAACTTGCTTATTTCGTGGGGAACACTAATTGAATATATAGGTAACCCCTGAAATCTCGTTTGAAAGGTCCCATATTCTGAGATACTAGGTCTTTATACTCAGTGATATCTGGGGTATTATTCCGGGACTTCTGCTGTATGGAAGTACTGACCTAGTCCCCGAATAATACTTTCTGCATAATGCTTGAAACACAGCATCGCCCTCAGCAAGCTGATGAAACAATAAAATTGATAGTCGCTGTTGTTGTAACAAAAAGATCCTCTAAAGGGGACACACCAAAAGTCGAGCCGTCATCTCTCTGCTGAACGGAAGTTCTGACCTGAGCTCTCACGGTTTCGCATCTAACCCCTTACAGATATCATCTGTGGTATACTCACCTGTAAGACTGAATATCTGGCATTCTGGATACGGGAGTATATTCAAGAGGTGGGACACATGAATGGGTTTAAGTCTTAAAACATCTAATTCATATCCTGAATCAGTTGAAGTTTGTATGAAAATTTAAGAGGATCAGTATATCGACAATCTAAGTGAATTGTTTAATTCTTAAAGTGAAATTAAGCTCAACGGTACTTGTGACTTGTCAAAAACTGATATGAATACTCAAAAAAAAACATTGTCTGTAAATATGTTTGTACATATTTCTTTACTGCTTTATATTTTCAGAAAATACAAAAAGATTTTGATTTTTGCTTTATTTTCGATAAACCGATGTCTGAATTGCTGAGTTTCAAAATCTGAGTAAGCTGATTGTGTTTCTGAAAATAAAACAAGTTCATTAATTTGAAACTTGAGTTATAAATCAAAACTTCAAAACAGTTTGTGAATATCTTCAAGGTCATTAATTTGAAACTTGAATGATTAACTGAGAGGGATTTGGATGCTTAGATTGTTAAAATCTTTGTAATAGAGCTAGTTTACGATCCGGTTTGCTAATATTGTCAAATCTATGTCGTTTATTGATAGGGGGAGTGAGTTAGAGAATTTGATTACTGGATTCAAAATGTTTGTACTTATAAATGTTTGAGGATTGTAGGAAACATCCAGACTACGATCCCAAGAGCCGAGTCTAAGGGGAGGCTGAAGACAAGCTCAACGTAAACGGAAGCGTGCAAAGAGCCAGGTATCGTTCCTGGAAGAGCTTGTAGTTGGAAAGCTAGGTGTCGATCCCTAAAAGCACGAAAGCTTGACGAAAGGGGGAGCCAGCTGACGATGAAAAAGTTGATGATAAAGCCAGTGAAAAGATCTTGGTGAAAAAGTCAAAGAGAAGATGATCAAAGAGAAAAATTGAAGGTTATTTACATTGTTACAATCTGAACAAGATGGTAAGATGATCAAGACTGAAGAGGTGGCATAACAGAGAATGGTCACTGAAGACTTCGTCAATATCCGAGGGGGAGTCTGTTAGTGCATTACGTCTATTGACTTCGTCTTGTATCATGTAATAGAATAGGATAGGATAGAATATCCAGTGTATGAGGTTCGAGAACTGAAATATGGTGGAATAGCATGTAGGTCCGCTTATATGGACATTGACCATATAAGCGAACCACTATCAATCAAGCAGGTCCGCTTATATGGTCGTCCACATAAGTGAACCCTCCACACTATAAATAGTGCACTTGATTAGTTCATTTGGAACGGATCTGATTTTGTAACGAAGTGCTGCCAAATTGCTTCCAGGTTGTAAACATTGTCAAGAATCAATATAAGAAGCATTATATTTAGTTTGAGCGTCTGATTCACTGATTCCGCCTTTGAATTAGATAAACGACTCTTCTGATCGACTCGTTCAGGGTCAACGACGATCCAACACAAACATTGGGATCAAAACACACTGTTTTGTTAATATTGTATTGTTCAGAGTTTGTACAACGATATCATAAGCACAAATGTCACAGTCTCCCCTACTTCAGGAAATTTCGTCCCGAAATTTATTTAGAGGAAACTTGTGAGAATAGATGCGGATATTTCGCTTTCATCTGATCTTCACGTTCCCAAGTAAACTCTGGGCCACGTTTAGATTCCCAGCGAACTTTGACCAACCGAATCCACTTGCCTTTCAACTGCTTAAAAGTACGGTCCACTATCTCCACAGGTTTCTCAACAAAGTGCATCGTGTTATCAACACGAATTTCATCAAGTGGTATGTGGAGGTTCTCATTAGCTAAACACTTTCTGAGATTGGACACGTGGAATGTTGGATGAACATTTCCAAGTTCAGGAGGTAGCTCAAGTCTGTAGGCTACTTTTCCGATTCTTTCAACGATCTTAAATGGTCCAACATAGCGTGGTGCAAGTTTTCCTTTCTTTCCAAATCTAATCACACCTTTCCAAGGGGATACCTTGAGTAGGACGTGATCACCGACTTGAAATTCTAAGGGCTTGCGTCGTCGATCCGCGTAACTCTTTTGACGGCTTCTAGCTGTCACACCCCCAAAATCCACATGCGGAGTACCACCGCTTGGAGGCGTGACTGACCAGGATCTTAACCATCAATCACATTGAACTCATAAGTATAGGTGAACAGTACTTTCATTTATAAACAACAAGTGTTACAATATTACCATATTTCACAGTTTACAGCGGAAGCATATTTAACTCAATGAGTGTTTATAAAACCACATGTAAGTTCTTAATTCTTGTGTTGCGTTTCCATGTGTCTCGACCCATGACCACTCCAGCTTCCCAGACAGCAAGTTCCCTGGATATGCACCTATAAGCCTGCAAGGCATGTAATAGAGAGTCAACAACTAGTTGAGCGAGTTCACAGTTTATAGTTCAATAATAGTATAGTGTGAGTAGTATGTTCGTTCGTTATGTCATGTATCGTATTAGTTTCCATCGCGGCCTCCCAGGCAGGTATGCGAAGATTAGCGGATGTCTTTCCCAAGTATTCTAGACTAGGTTTATTTGTATCGTGGCCTCCCAGGCAAGTGTGCGAAGATTAGTAAATTTAGTTCGCGGCCTTCCTAAGGCGGGTGTGCGAAGTCAGTCATAATATCGCGGCCAACCCTTGGCAGGTGTGCGAAGATCAGTTCAATAAGTGTTACTAGTCTAGCCGTATCTTGTCGTTAGGTTCTATCATCTGAGTATATACAATAAGTCATCCAATCCCATTCCCACCCGGGAACCCCATGCCTTGGCTGTGTGAACTCACCTTGGTTTGCTCGGTATGCTAAAGTATATGCTCACAGTTAATCAATCAGGTCCTATAGTGCACGTATACTCAATCAGTTCAGGTTCGTAATATTTCTCATGTAACTTGCATCACAGTATTATCACAAAGTGTGCTTAGCATCTTGTATCGTATAAACAGTAAATCAACTCATGCAACTTCACGCTTCGCATAACAGCTTTCTCAGTTCTTTCTAACATGGATGATTCGTTAACAGTGATGATAAACTTAACAGTGTTAACAGCGTTAATCAGGACTAATGGAAGTAACATACATAATGAAGTTTCATAGTTAACGTTTGTTAATATACATAACAGGGTTAACTCACTTAACAGTGTTAACAAGCTAACGAGATTAACGGAACTAACGGAGTTAACTTAACAGAAGTTAATAAACTTGACAGAATTAACATGCTTGGCCAAGGTAATATACTTAACATGGTTAACGAACTCAACAGACTTAATATACTAACACAGTTAAATGAACTAACAGATTATTTGAGGAAAACCCCTTATAGCGAAAACACTTATTGGCGAAATCACTAGGGTGACGAAATCCCAAAGTGATTTCGTCAAGCTTGGGTTTTCGTTGGGTAGTGTTTTCATAGGTGGGGTTTTCGCCGTTTACATCATCATCATCAACAGATACACCAACCCTAATCATCATCACGGTAATACAACTCGGTCCATTCATAAATTCACTCAGTCATCATGTGTTTACTAACAAGTTGGTGTGATTATCAATAACCCTAGTCATCACTAACAGTTACGAAATCAATCATCAATACATTCAGGAACATCCTCCAAACATCATGTAAACAGAGTCATCATCATTAATATTCAATTCAACATTTGAACAAACATATAACAGCAGATCTATTCTACAAGATTCATGACACAACCATCAACTGACCACATTTATCATGCTGAACCGAAATCGACAATCTAGTAATCTATGATGAACAACTCCTTATACAACATACATTCAAGTATTACATAATATCACGAAATCATGATTTCAATAACACATTCAACAGTGATATCGAATAATCTAACTGGTGTGGATTAAACACTACCGATGCAAGACGATAAATGACTCGATCAATACAAAAGCTTCGAGATCGCGGTCTCAAGACTGCCATCGGGTTCGAAGGATAGCGAGAGAGAATACAAGAGGTGGTTAGGGTTTTGTGGAATAATGGTTCTCGCATAAAAGTTCGGAACAACATATAACTGGTCCACTACTGGGCCTAAAGCCCATTCGGTTTTCAGCTGTAAACAATGGACGAAAACACTTAAAGTGTTTTCATCATGGGTGTTTTCGTGAGGTAGGGTTTTCACCAAGGGAATGTCTTCAAGTGTAGGTGATTTCGTAGGAGTAGGAGTGTGTTCAGCCAAGATCCATATTTAGTTATAACATACTAATTAACACAAGACATCTTATTAACTTACACCACATACACACTTAATCCACACACCATATAAATCATATACATCATATAAATCACAATACGATTTATCATACTACACCCGAGTATAGTTGTGAACGAATAATCGTGCCAACAAACGATCTATGCAATTAACGTGCAATAATACAAAGATGAAATCTCAGAAACTCGAGTTGTCACACTAAGGGTCCGCGTACAAGTGTAAAGCCCGAATGACTTGTGCGGTCGGGCGTTGGTGTTGTGCATTGTGCGATAGAGCTTGTTTGTATACATGCATATAATACACATTGCACATAACATTCATTACTCACAGTAGTTCACATATCCACATATCGTAATGTCATAACATTCAATAAGTCAATCAAGTTCACATACGTTACATACATCACAAAGACGGTTTCGAAATACGAGTTGTCACATTATCCCCAACTAAAAGAAATTTTGTCCCGAAATTTGGTACGCACTCAATGAGGAAGCTAGGTAAGTTATATCGTTCATTGGTTTTCCTGGGGTGTCACATCCTCCCCCCGTTGATCTGGAATTTCGTCCCGAAATTCCGCAGTAGTAGCTTCAGCCTGAGTAGTGGTTGCATTGGTTCCGAATAACTGGGGGTACTTTTCTGTCATCTGGTCTTCGCGTTCCCAGGTGTACTCTGGGCCACGTTTGGAGTTCCAACGAACTCGGACAAGAGGGATTCTCTTGTGTTTGAGGACCTTAACATCCCGCTCCGTGATTTCTACAGGTTCCTCGCCGAAGTGCAACTGTTCATCGATAGTGAGCTCTTTTAAGGGAATTATGAGGGTCTCATCTGACAGGCACTTCTTCAGATTCGACACGTGGAAAACATTGTGAACTACCCCGAGTTCAGCTGGTAGGTTCAGTCTGTAGGCTACTTTGCCTATTTCCTCTATAATCTCGAATGGTCCGACATACCGCAGATTGAGTTTGCCCCGTTTGCCAAAACGAACCACACCCTTCCGGGGTGAGACTTTAAGTAAAACCCGGTCCCCGACTTGAAATTTCCAATGGCTTCCTACGCTTATCCGCGTAGCTTTTCTGACGGTCGCGAGCTGCCGCCATGCGTTGTCGTATTTGTGCAATCTTTTCCGTGGTGTCCACTATAAGTCCTGGACCCGTGATCTGACTATCCCCCACCTCTGCCCAACAGAGAGGTGACCGGCATTTACGCCTGTACAATGCCTCGAATGGAGCGGCTTGTATGCTGGTGTGATAACTGTTATTATACGAGAACTCCACCAAAGGGAGATGCTTTTCCCAGCTGTTGCCGAAATCAATAACACATGCCCGAAGCATGCCTTCTAAGGTTTGAATCGTGCGTTCAGACTGCCCATCCGTCTGAGGGTGATATGATGTGCTCAAGTCTAATCGAGAGCCAAAAGCCTTATGCATTGCTTGCCCTAGTTCTGATGTGAATCGTGCATCGCGATCCGAAATGATACAGGTGGGCACCCCGTGCCTTGAGACTACTTCCTTCAAGTATATGCCTGCTAGTGTGGAAAACTTGTCCGTTTCTTTGATTGCCAGGAAAGGAGCAGACTTGGTGAGTCGATCCACGATCACCCAAATAGTATCGTTCCCACACTGGGATCTAGGTAGGCTTGTAACAAAATCCATGGAAATTTCCTCCCATTTCCACTGTGGTATCTTTGGTTGCTGGAGTAGACCCGCTGGTTTCTGATACTCTGCCTTGACTCTTGCACAAGTCAAGCATTTGCTGACATAGGTAGCAATGTGGGTCTTCATGCTAGGCCACCAATAAGTAGTTCTGATATCGTGGTACATTTTATCCAACCCTGGATGTACCGAGTAGCGAGACTTGTGAGCTTCACCCATCACTAGCTCACGCAAGTTGCCATAAAGTGAAACCCAAATACGCCCTGTTACATAGTAGGCACTGTCTTCCTTCTGTTCCAATCGTTGCCTTGAGCCGCGTAGGGCTTCAGCCCTAACGTTTTCCGGTTTTAATGCTTCTACCTGAGCATCTCGTATCTGTGCTGGAAGACTAGACTGAATTGTGAGCTGCAATGCTCGTACGCGCTTAGGTGTAGTGTCTTTCCGACTGAGGGCGTCAGCCACAACATTGGCTTTGCCTGGATGGTACTTAATAGCGCATTCGTAATCGTTCAAAAGTTCGACCCATCTTCGTTGACGCATGTTCAAATCCTAATGCTTGAAGATATGCTCGAGACTCCTGTGATCGGTGTAGATGGTGCCCTTGGTACCGTACACGTAATGTCGCCATATCTCAAGCGCGAAAACAACAGCTCCCAGCTCTAAAGCGTGCGTCGTGTAATTCCGTTCCTGAGCTTTAAGTTGGCGCGAAGCGTAAACGATAACTTTATCCCGTTGCATCATTACACAACCAAGCCCCTGTATCGATGCGTCACAATAGACCACAAAATCGTCCGTGCCCTCTGGCAATGAGAGGATAGGTGCGCTGCAGAGCCTATTCTTTAAGCGCTGAAAAGCGGTTTCCTGGGGATTACCCCAACGATAGGTGACACCCTTCTGTGTCAGTAGTGTAAGCGGCTGTGCAATCTTTGAGTAATCTTTGGTGAACCGTCTGTAATATCCCGCCAAACCAAAAAATTGGCGTATTTCTGTTGGTGTACGCGGTGCAGGCCAGTTCCTGATCGAATCTACCTTGGATGGATCGACATGGATCCCATCCTTGTTTACTACGTGGCCTAGAAAGTGGACTTCACGAAGCCAGAAGTCGCATTTTGAAAATTTGGCGTAAAGTTGTTCCTTTCGAAGAAGTTCCAAGATAAGTCGTAGATGCTGCTCGTGTTCCTCCTGACTCTTGGAGTAGATCAGGATGTCGAAAACTATCACAAACTTGTCTAGGTAGGGTTTGCACACCCTGTTCATCAAACCCATGAAGACTGCGGGCGCGTTCGTTAGCCCGAATGGCATAACAAGAAACTCGTAGTGTCCGTAGCAAGTTCTGAATGCTGTTTTGGAGACGTCCTCATCCTGGACTCTCAGCTGATGGTAACCTGGCCTCTTGTCTATCTTGGAGTAGTAGCTCGGCCCTTGAAACTGGTCGAATAAATCATCAATTCGTGGAGGAGGATAGCGGTTCTTCACCGTCACTTTGTTGAGTTCTCGATAATCGTTACACATGCGGAATAACTTCTCTTCTTGAGTATAACGGGGCTCCTTAAAGCGAAAACTAGGTCTGACGAAGCTCGAGTCCAATAATTCCTGGAGTTGATTTGACAGTTCCTGCAACCTTCCTGGTGTAAGGTAGTAAGGTACACCAATAACGAGGGTTACTTCTAGCATGATACAGGTCTGACGTCCCTCCTGTCGAGGTGTAGATAAACCTGACAGTTCTTCGGGTAATATTTAGGGGGAAGTCACGAATAATTGGTGGATCCTCGATCCTCCTTTCCTTGGTCTTGACATCTATGTTGAGGGTCAACATTGCGGGGTAATCCTTCCTCAGACACTCCTGGTCCTTCTTGCTGAAATGAAGTTAACCGTTGTGCCACTCTGACACGCTGCAGTAGGTAATGTTTCTCTGCACAAAGTTTTCTCCTCATTGGGTGTATGCATACGATATCTGGGTAGCCAATCCACACGGCTACTGTATCAAATCTATCAAGGGAAGCAGAAGGATGGTCGACGATGATCACTTGTCCCACAAGGTCGAGTTTGCATTCCTACACCCATATGAGGTTTCAATTGGCTCGCCATCTGCCGTTTCCATAGCAGGTTCGGTTTCGAGATGTACCAGGGTTGAGCTAGACGGTGACGAAGTGATTTATTACTAAGAGCATGAAGGCCACCATGTTGTTACAATCTTGGCGTTGCCCACACCAATCCTGAATGCCCATCGCGAATACCACATCCAGTGTTGTTGCTACTATTACTAGAACTCCCAAAACTGTCATTGTTCCTTGGGTTGATGACGTTTTAACTTATCCCGTACTGAGGTCGGTAGGGTGCTACGCTCATCCTCCTGCCCGTCGTCGTTACGAGTGGTTCAAGGAGTTCACTGTCTGATACGAGGAGTGTTGCAGAAGTGGTCACACTTCGGGATCGGAGTCATCAATCCATGAGTTTCAGAAAACGAGGAGGAGTAGGAAAAATGTTGTTCAATCATTCGACGCGGGGACATCCAACTCAGGGATGTTCGTATAAGCACCTAACATTCTACACGGTTCGCTAAGTGTTCTGATGGGTGTTCAGGTAATACTTGATAACTTCTAGTTTCGAAAGAATCCAACGATAAATGAGAGGTTCACGTTTGAGTTTAAGTATGGGACAATTACTACTATAGCCCCTATAGGTTGGTTATGTTTCATACTGATCGAATAACAGGACAGAACCCCTTTTCCACTTGTTAAGCCTAACTGGGACTCACATGCACCCCACATTATTATTATGTGTGCACCCACAATAATATTGTGATTTGCATGTTCATCTCAGCTCCTCTTAACTCATGTCAAATGGTTCCCCACACTCGAGTACATTTCAAAGAGTATCAAGTAGTGTAAGTTATGAAGGTTTAGGGAATGACCACCCTATCGGTCTCTTATTACGTGAAAATGTACATGAATTCGTATCGTGGTGCTAAGCGTGCAATCACATGCAATATCGTATGTAGGTGTTCACTAGTTATGTAGTACAATGAGTATAAGAGAGACGAACCTTGCAATCTGGAGCTGAGTGTCATGGTCGTATTCTCGCTTTCAGAACAGTCCGGTTATAGTCTGGTTTTACAAAAACAGTTTTCCCTTTTTAAAACCAAGTTCACTATAACCAATGGCTCTGATACCAATCTGTCACACCCCCAAAATCCACATGCGGAGTACCACCGCTTGGAGGCGTGACTGACCAGGATCTTAACCATCAATCACATTGAACTCATAAGTATAGGTGAACAGTACTTTCATTTATAAACAACAAGTGTTACAATATTACCATATTTCACAGTTTACAGCGGAAGCATATTTAACTCAATGAGTGTTTATAAAACCACATGTAAGTTCTTAATTCTTGTGTTGCGTTTCCATGTGTCTCGACCCATGACCACTCCAGCTTCCCAGACAGCAAGTTCCCTGGATATGCACCTATAAGCCTGCAAGGCATGTAATAGAGAGTCAACAACTAGTTGAGCGAGTTCACAAATTGTAGTTCAGTAATAGTATAGTGTGAGTAGTATGTCCGTTCGTTATGTCATGTATCGTATTAGTTTCCATCGCGGCCTCCCAGGCAGGTATGCGAAGATTAGGGGATGTCTTTCCCAAGTATTCTAGACTAGGTTTATTTGTATCACGGCCTCCCAGGCAGGTGTGCGAAGATTAGTAAATTTAGTTCGCGGCCTTCCTAAGGCGGGTGTGCGAAGTCAGTCATAATATCGCGGCCAACCCTTGGCAGGTGTGCGAAGATCAGTTCAATAAGTGTTACTAGTCTAGCCGTATCTTGTCGTTAGGTTCTATCATCTGAGTATATACAATAAGTCATCCAATCCCATTCCCACCCGGGAACCCCATGCCTTGGCTGTGTGAACTCACCTTGGTTTGCTCGGTATGCTAAAGTATATGCTCACAGTTAATTAATCAGGTCCTATAGTGCACGTATACTCAATCAGTTCAGGTTCGTAATATTTCTCATGTAACTTGCATCACAGTATTATCACAAAGTGTGCTTAGCATCTTGTATCGTATAAACAGTAAATCAACTCATGCAACTTCACGCTTCGAATAACAGCTTTCTCAGTTCTTTCTAACATGGATGATTCGTTAACAGTGATGATAAACTTAACAGTGTTAACAGCGTTAATCAGGACTAATGGAAGTAACATACATAATGAAGTTTAATAGTTAACGTTTGTTAATATACATAACAGGGTTAACTCACTTAACAGTGTTAACAAGCTAACGAGATTAACGGAACTAACGGAGTTAACTTAACAGAAGTTAATAAACTTGACAGAATTAACATGCTTGGCCAAGGTAATATACTTAACATGGTTAACGAACTCAACAGACTTAATATACTAACACAGTTAAATGAACTAACAGATTATTTGAGGAAAACCCCTTATAGCGAAAACACTTATTGGCGAAATCACTAGGGTGACGAAATCCCAAAGTGATTTCGTCAAGCTTGGGTTTTCGTTGGGTAGTGTTTTCATAGGTGGGGTTTTCGCCGTTTACATCATCATCATCAACAGATACACCAACCCTAATCATCATCACGGTAATACAACTCGGTCCATTCATAAATTCACTCAGTCATCATGTGTTTACTAACAAGTTGGTGTGATTATCAATAACCCTAGTCATCACTAACAGTTACGAAATCAATCATCAATACATTCAGGAACATCCTCCAAACATCATGTAAACAGAGTCATCATCATTAATATTCAATTCAACATTTGAACAAACATATAACAGCAGATCTATTCTACAAGATTCATGACACAACCATCAACTGACCACATTTATCATGCTGAACCGAAATCGACAATCTCGTAATCTATGATGAACAACTCCTTATACAACATACATTCAAGTATTACATAATATCACGAAATCATGATTTCAATAACACATTCAACAATGATATCGAATAATCTAACTGGTGTGGATTAAACACTAACCGATGCAAGACGTAAATGACTCGATCAATACAAAAGCTTCGAGATCGCGGTCTCAAGACTGCCATCGGGTTCGAAGGATAGCGAGAGAGAATACAAGAGGTGGTTAGGGTTTTGTGGAATAATGGTTCTCGCATAAAAGTTTGGAACAACATATAACTGGTCCACTACTGGGCCTAAAGCCCATTCGGTTTTCAGCAGTAAACAATGGACGAAAACACTTAAAGTGTTTTCATCATGGGTGTTTTCGTGAGGTAGGGTTTTCACCAAGGGAATGTCTTCAAGTGTAGGTGATTTCGTAGGAGTAGGAGTGTGTTCAGCCAAGATCCATATTTAGTTATAACATACTAATTAACACAAGACATCTTATTAACTTACACCACATACACACTTAATCCACACACCATATAAATCATATACATCATATAAATCACAATACGATTTATCATACTACACCCGAGTATAGTTGTGAACGAATAATCGTGCCAACAAACGATCTATGCAATTAACGTGCAATAATACAAAGATGAAATCTCAGAAACTCGAGTTGTCACACTAAGGGTCCGCGTACAAGTGTAAAGCCCGAATGACTTGTGCGGTCGAGCGTTGGTGTTGTGCATTGTGCGATAGAGCTTGTTTGTATACATACATATAATACACATTGCACATAACATTCATTACTCACAATAGTTCACATAACCACATATCGTAATGTCATAACATTCAATAAGGCAATCAAGTTCACATACGTTACATACATCACAAAGACGGTTTCGAAATACGAGTTGTCACATTATCCCCAACTAAAAGAAATTTCGTCCCGAAATTTGGTACGCACTCACTGAGGAAGCTAGGTAAGTTATATCGTTCATTGGTTTTCCTGGGGTGTCACACTAGCTGTCTGTAGGTTATCACGAATCTTCTTGATCTTACCTGTAGTCTCTAGAATGAGTTCAGGTCCAGTAAGCTGAGCTTCACCTATCTCATTCCAGCAGACCGGTGAAGGACATTTTCGACCGTATAAAGCTTCGAAAGGAGCCATATTGATGCTAGAGTGATAACTATTGTTGTAGGAGAATTCGATCAAAGGTAGATGCGAATCCCAACTACCACCAAAGTCAATCAAACACGCTCTAAGCATATCCTCCAGTGTCTGGATTGTTCTCTCAGATTGACTATCAGTCTGCGGATGGTACGCTGAGCTCAAATGAAGTTGAGTACCCATGGTAGATTGCATGGTTCTCCAAAAACGAGACGAGAATCGAGCATCTCTGTCAGATATAATGTTTAAAGGAACACCATGTCGAGATACAATCTCATCAACATAGATCTTGGCAAGCTTGTTAGCAGATAGATCCTCACGGATCGGCAAGAAATGTGCTGACTTTGTAAGACGATCAACAATAACCCATATGGCATCATGACCTCTTTTAGTGCACGGTAACTTGGTAATGAGATCCATAGAAATGTTTTCCCATTTCCAAACCGAAATCTCTGGTTGCTCCAATAATCCAGAGGGATGTTGATGTTCTGCCTTAACCTTGAGACAAGTAAGGCATTTGGAAACATATAAGGCAATGTCTTTCTTCATACCCGGCCACCAGTACTGGGTTCAAAGATCCTTATACATTTTGTCTGCACTAGGATGAATAGAATAACGAGACTTATGAGCTTCATCCATAAGCAAGGTGCGAAGATTGTCTATACTTGGGACCCACAAACGGCCCATGTAATAGAAAATCCCAAAATCTCTCAGTTCAAGCTCAGGATTAGTATGACACGGTAACTCTTTACCCATCAAGTCTTGTGTAATACAAGTATGTTGAGCCTGAATTATGCGGGATTGAATGTCAGATCGAACTTGAACACAGTGAAGCTTGGCACGTTCCTTACGACTCAATGCGTCAGCCACGACATTCGCCTTACCAGGATGGTAGCGAATTTCACAATCGTAGTCGTTCAGGAGTTCAACCCAACGTCGTTGCCTCATGTTTAGTTCTTTCTGATTGAAGATATGCTGGAGACTCTTGTGGTCAGTAAACACTACACACTTTGTACCGTAAAGGTAGTGTCTCCAGATTTTGAGAGCAAAGACTACTGCACCTAACTCAAGATCATGAGTGGTGTAGTTCTTCTCGTGCACTTTCAGCTGTCTTGATGCATAGGCTATAACTTTGTTTCTTTGCATAAGAACGCAGCCAAGGCCTAAGTTGGATGCATCACAGTACACAACAAAATCGTCATTACCCTCGGGCAAAGATAGAATAGGTGTATCACAAAGCTTCTGTTTCAAGGTCTGTAAAGCTTCTTCATGTTTGGATCCCCACTCAAAAGGTTTGCTTTTTTGAGTTAAAGCAGTGAGAGGAACCGCAATCTTGGAGAAGTTTTCAATGAAACGGCGGTAATAACCCGCTAGACCAAGAAATGAACGAACCTCAGTAGGAGTAGTAGGAGTATCCCAATCCTTAATCGCACTGATTTTTGGCGGGATCTACATGTATACCTTGTTCGTTGACTATGTGCCCCAATAATTGAACTTCCTTAAGCCAGAATTCGCACTTGGAGAATTTGGCGAAAAGCTGTTCTTTCTTTAGGAGCTCCAATTATAAGACGAAGATGCTGTTCATGATCAGCTCGAGTCTTAGAATAGATCAAAATATCATCAATGAAAACGATGATGAACTTGTCCAGATAAGGCTTACAAACCCTATTCATCAAGTCCATGAAAACAGCTGGAGCATTTGTTAAACCGAAAGGCATAACTGTGAACTCATAGTGACCATAGCGCGTACGAAAAGCTGTCTTGGGAATATCTTCTTTGAGAACTCGAAGTTGATGATACCCAGAACGTAGATCAATCTTTGAAAAGCAAGTAGCACCCTGTAGCTGATCAAAGAGATCATCAATGCGAGGTAGGGGATATCGATTCTTGATGGTAAGCTTGTTAAGCTCGCGGTAATCGATACACATCCTGAAAGATCCATCTTTCTTTTTCACGAATAGGACAGGAGCGCCCCAAGGGGAAAAGCTTGGACGGATGAATCCTTTGTCAGAAAGCTCCTGAAGCTGTTTAGATAACTCTTGCATCTCAGACGGTGCAAGACGATAAGGTGACTTATGTCACACCCCCAAAATCCACCTGCGGAGTATCACCGCTTGGGAGCGTGACTGACCAGGATCAAGCCACCAATCATATCGAACATGTAATTAATATCAAACATAATAAACGTAAACCAATCATTCAATACGATAGGTGTTCAAAACATCATCATAGTTTATAAGTATAGCGGAAGCATAAGTACGAAAACCCAAATGCATATCTTTAGTTCAAATAGTTTCAAACATAATCCATGCTCCACAACGACCCGCTCCTCCCTATGCAAGCTCCATAAGTATCTAACGACCTGCAAGGCATGTAACAGAGGATCAACAACTAGTTGAGCGAGTTCACAGTTAACAGTTCAGTAACAGTATAGTGTGAGTAGTTGTATGTTCGTTCGTTATGTCATGTATCGTATTAGTTTCCATCGCGGCCTCCCAGGCAGGTATGCGAAGATATTAGGGGATGTTCATCCCAAGTGTTCTAGACTAGGTTTATCTGTATCGCGGCCTCCCAGGCAGGTGTGCGAAGATTAGTAAATTTCAGTTCGCGGCCTTCCAAAGGCAGGTGTGCGAAGTCAGTCATAATATCGCGGCCAACCCTTGGCAGGTGTGCGAAGATCAGTTCAAAAAGTGTTACTAGTCTAGTCGTGTTCTTATCGTTAAGTTCCATCAACTGAGTATACACCATAAAGTAATCCAATCCCATTCCCACCCTGGGAACCCCATGCCTTGGCTGTGTGAACTCACCTTGGTTTGCTCGGTATGTTATTGCTTCTAGGGTTTGTTAATCGTCTAAGTCCGTTACACACGACCTAGGATATATTGCACATGATTCATCCAATTAGGGTTTACACATCTTTGATATCCAAGCGATTGTGTTGTGTGTGTTTATTGTGTACATGATGATATCACATAAAATGTTCACGCACGTAGAATCATATAGTTGCATTCAGTATCATACGATTATACACATACAGAATCACACATCATGTAATCATTTCATCGTATTCACATAATTCACGCGTCGCGTCTTTGATTACACAGTTTAATCTAACGTAACATGTTATCATCGTTAATAAGCTTAACATGTTTAGTAGAGTTTACGGCTTAAACAAGTGCATACACATCTTTACAGCTTGAACACTATATAACATACATCTCAGGGCCTCATATTAATACACACAAAATCAGACAGGGCATTGCCCTTCCTAAAACTCAGACAAGTGTGGGGGGGGGGGGTCTCCCCTGTTCAAAACTCGGATAGCACATGATATGTCACAAAAATCGGACAAGAGTTTCATGGATGAAACTCGGATCAATTCATGGGGGGTTTGGGGTTACAAATTCGGACCAAAGGGAAACTCTTTCATAATTTCATAAGGTCGGACTAGGGTGGAGCTCGAGAAAGCTCGGACCACATGAGGATCCATAAACTCGGACCTCCTTCCCTTGTTAAGAAACTCGGACCTCACTTTTTAACAAACTCGGACAAGAAGTTTGTCCATTCAAAACCTCGGTCATGGTGCTAAACTCGGACATGGTGTTTTGTTACAAACAAAGTCGGACTAAGGGAAATCTTGCAAAACTCAGACTATGTGGCCTTCAACAAACTCGGATATAGTGCTATACTCGGACTCCCTTTGTTTTGTTTTAAAAAATTGGATTTTCTAATTCAAAACATTTGTTTCTCTAGCACTATTGGACCGAAGCCATATCCAATGATCTTTGGTTGGCCGCCCATCCCACCAATTAAAATAGTTGACCGCCCAACCCACATGACTTCCTGCAACAACTAACATGGTAACCACACTCATGCACTATTATCCATTCATTCAATCATTATTCACTAGAAGTAGGTTGACTAATTTAAAAGCACATGCAACAAGCACGAGGTTACTGACAATCCTCTGCAAATATGATAACAATGGCTGACATATATGAGGGATCCTTATCATACAATTCAATCACACGTATGCAACAAATAATCATATGAATCTTGACAACCTAGCAAGACAACACACACATGGGCTGCCCTTTGGCAATTCAAAAAAAATCAATTAATTATCATCAATTAATTCTCACATCATTTGACCGATCAACATGTGCCATCGAACTAATGATAGTAGTATGCGTGTAACCCTAGTCATCAGCTTGACTAATGATATCACTTATCACATTACCTCCTATATAAAAACACATATAGCAACCACGTGACTTCTGATATCCACAAGCATAATAATCATCCATGAATCTCCTACAACAACCTTTAATTTCACAACCCAATCACATGACCTCATCGTAGTATAGCATTTATATAAAATTCACAAACAAACAAGATCAAATGGCCGAGATTCAACATAAATAAGAATTCACTTACCACAATCTTGATCAACTGGGATGATGCTTCGAGGGGGGGGGGGAATGCCTACTGCCGTCGAGCAATCAAGAAGAAGAAACAGAAGGGAACTAGGGTTTTCAAGTTATGTTTCACGTAATATAACCAAATGCAACTTAACTAAGTATGACTGGGCCTATCCTGGGTCGAAGCCCATTACCCTTTTTGGTTTTTGTCATATACAGCAAAGTATATTAATAATTATACATACACTATTAATAACACCTTTCATAGTTCACAAAATCCATAACTTGCATTCAATCAATTAATCACTAAATAGAAGTACACAAAACTGATAACCGGTGCACATAACGAATTAAGAAAACGTAGTTGTGAGGAAAGACCTTGGAAACTCGGGTTGTCACATTATCCCCAACTTAACAAAAATTTCGTCCCGAAATTTGGTACGTACTCACTGAGGAAGCTAGATAAGTTGCATCGTTCATTGGTTTTCCTGGGGTGTCACATCCTCCCCCCGTTGATCTGGAATTTCGTCCCGAAATTCCGTTGTAGTAGCTTCAGCCTCAGTAGTGGTTGTATTGGTTTCGAATAACTGGGGGTACTTTTCTGTCACCTGGTCTTCGCGTTCCCAGGTGTACTCTGGGCCACGTTTGGAGTTCCAACGAACTCGAACAAGAGGGATTCTCTTGCTTTTGAGGACCTTAACATCCCGGTCCGTGATTTCAACTGGTTCCTCGACGAACTGCAACCGCTCGTCGATAGTGAGTTCCTTAAAAGGAATTATGAGGGTCTCATCTGACAGGCACTTCTTCAGATTCGACACGTGAAATACATTGTGAACTGCACCGAGTTCAGCTGGTAGGTTCAGTCTGTAGGCTACTGGGCCTACTCTTTCAGTGATTTCGAACGGTCCAACATACCATGGATTGAGTTTGCCTCGTTTACCAAATCGAACCACACCCTTCCAGGGTGAGACTTTAAGTAAAACCCGGTCCCCGACCTGAAATTCCAATGGCTTCTTACGCTTATCCGCGTAGGATTTCTGACGGTCGCGTGCTACCGCCATGCGTTGTCGTATCTGTGCAATTCGTTCAGTAGCGTCAATTACCATTTCTGGGCCTGTAATCTAACTATCCCCCACCTCTGCCCAACCGAGAGGTGACCGGCATTTACGTCCGTACAATGCCTCGAATGGAGCGGCTTGAATACTGGTGTGGTAACTGTTATTGTACGAAAGCTCCACTAAAGGGAGGTGCTTTTCCCAGCTGCTGCCGAAATCGATAACACACGCCCGAAGCATGTCTTCTAGAGTTTGAATCGTGCGCTCAGACTGCCCATCCGTCTGAGGATGATACGCTGTGCTCATGTCTAATCGTGAGCCGAAAGATTTGTGCATCGCTTGCCATAGTTCTGACGTGAATCGTGCATCCCGATCTGAAATGATGGAGGTGGGCACCCCGTGCCTTGAAACAACTTCTTTAAGATAGATGTCTGCGAGAGTGGAGAACTTATCCGTTTCCTTTAAAGCTAGGAAGTGTGCAGACTTGGTGAGTCGATCCACGATTACCCATATAGTGTCATTCCCACGCTGGGATCTAGGTAAGCCTGTAACAAAATCCATGGAAATCTCTTCCCATTTCCACTGTGGTATCCTGGGTTGCTGAAGTAGACCTGCGGGTTTCTGATATTCAACCTTGACTCTCGCACAGGTCAAGCACTTGCCAACATAGGTGGCGATGTGGGCTTTCATACTTGGCCACCAGTATGTTGTTTTGATATCGTGGTACATTTTATCTGCCCCTGGGTGTACCGAGTAGCGAGACTTGTGCGCTTCGTCCATCACAAGCTCTCGTAGACCGCCATAAAGTGGGACCCAAATACACCCCGTTACATAGTAGGCGCCGTCTTCCTTTTGTTCCATGCGTTGTCTTGAGCCGGGTAAGGCTTCAGCCATGACATTCTCGGGTTTTAAAGCTCCTATCTGAGCAGCTCGTATCTGTGCAGGAAGATTGGACTGAATAGTAAGCTGTAGCGCTCGCACGCGCTTAGGTAAGGTGTCTTTCCGACTAAGGGCGTCGGCCACAACGTTGGCCTTGCCTGGATGACACTTGATAGCGCATTCGTAATCATTAAGCAGTTCGACCCATCGTCGTTGACGCATATTCAATTCCTTCTGCTTGAAGATATGCTCGAGACTCCTGTGATCGGTGTAAATTGTGCACTTGGTACCGTACAGGTAGTGTCGCCATATCTTAAGCGCGAAAACAACAGCTCCCAGCTCTAAATCGTGCGTCGTGTAGTTCCGTTCATGAATCTTGAGTTGCCGCGAAGCGTAAGCAATAACCTTATCCCGTTGCATCAATACGCAACCAAGACCCTGTATCGATGCGTCACAATAAACCACAAAATCGTCTGTGCCCTCTGGCAATGAGAGAATAGGTGCACTGCAAAGCCTATCCTTTAAGTACTGGAAAGCGGTTTCCTGGGACTCTCCCCAACGGTAGGTGACACCTTTCTGTGTCAGTAGTGTAAGTGGTTGCGCGATCTTGGAGAAGTCTTTGATGAATCGTCTGTAGTACCCCGCCAAACCCAAGAATTGGCGTATTTCCGTTGGTGTACGCGGCGCAGGCCAGTTCCTGATCGAATCTACCTTGGATGGATCGACATGGATCCCATCCCTGTTCACCACATGGCCTAAGAAGTGGACTTCACGAAGCCAGAAGTCGCATTTTGAAAACTTAGCGTACAGTTATTCCTTTCGTAGCAGTTCCATGATAAGACGTAAATGCCGCTCGTGTTCCTCCTGACTCTTGGAGTATATCCAAATGTCGTCGATGAAGACAATGACGAACTTGTCAAGATAGGGTTTGCACACCCTGTTCGTAAGGTCCCTAAATACGGCAGGTGCGTTCAATAATATCAAACCATCCATCATATCAAACATAAAGTATAGTGGTTAAAATAATTCATAAAACCCAATACAATTGATGTTCAAACCAAACTTTGTTTGAGTAGCGGAAACATAATAATGAAAACCCAAAATAAGTTATAAGTTCAAATATCGTTCATTGCGTCTCCTCGTCCTAACACGAAAACTCGACCTCTTGCCTCGTTGCCATTGTTGTTGTTGTTTCCCCCGTTGTTGTTGTTGTTCCCGTTGCCCTGGTTATTGCCGTGGTTCTGATTCTGGTTCAACTGAGGACAATCGCGTTTGTAATGACCTTCTGCCCCACACTGGAAACATCCCCGGTTTCCACGCTGTGGTTGCTGCTGCTGGTTCTGTGGAGCTGGCGGTGGGAGTTGCTGGTTCTGATTTGCTGGCCGCGAGCTTCTACAATCCTTAGCCTCATGACCCATCTTGAGGCATCTTTGACAACGTTCCCTGCGACATCTTCCGCTGTGGTGTCTGTTGCACTTATTACACAGTGGGTGAATTCCCCGATATCCACCCTGTCCCTGACTGCCAGATGATTGCTGACTCGAATTCTGGTAGTCATTTGTCTTGCGCTGCTGAGACTGAATAGAAACCGATCCCTTGCTGGAATCCCCCTCCCATTTCCTCTTGTTGTCACTGGGAGTAGCAGAAGTAGTGACAGCAGTAGCGGTAGCCTTGACACGTTTTGGCAGCCTGTTCTGATCCACTGCCTGATCTGTGATGCGATGAGCAAGGCGCTGAATAGCCTGGATATTATCAAGATTAGCCGATGTCACATGGCTCTGGATCTCTGGCGCTAACCCCTTGAGATACAACTCAATGCGCTTGTATGGAGGGTCCACCATGGTTGGACACAGAACGGCCAGCTCGTTCGACCTCTTAGTATAAGCTTCAATCTCTGACCCAACCATTTTCAAGTGATACAGTTCATCTTCCAGCTTGTGAATGTCTTCACGAGTGCAATACTCCCTTTTGATCAATTCCTTGAAATCATTCCAAGGGGTGGCGTTAGCAGCTGCCAACCCTAGGATCTGTACTTGCGCGTTCCACCAAGTCAACGCGATTCCTTCCAAAGTGCCAGTGGCGTACTTGACCCTGCGAGCCTCAGGGCATTCACACATTTCGAACACAGATTCTAGCTTCTCAAACCAATGGAGGAGTCCCACTGCCCCCTCGGTGCCACTGAATGAGCTTGGACGACAGTCCATGAAGTTCTTGAAAGTGCAGACAGGCTGCTGCGCGTGTTGACCTATTATGTACGAATAGGACACAGTTAAATACGAGAGTTATTGTAGGATCTAAAGATCCTAGTGTGCGTCTATACTGCAGGGTATACTACCTGCTTGAGCAGCTGCAAGTGCCGCAGCAACTTGAGCTTGAACGAGAGCCTCTAGCTGGGCTTGAGTCATGTTAATTCATCCGGCCATTGATCTTCACATCAAAGGCAACATAAGTGAGAAAGGTTCGCGAATAGTGCGATGACAGAAGAGTGTAAGCACATAGGTGTTCTCAAGCAATAACAAGTAGTGAGCAAAGTAATGTAAGCATACTACGAGCAAAGTTCTATGCAGTTCTAGCAAGCAGGTAATAAACATAAACCTTATTACCTAGTATGTCGAGTCTTGCACGTGGAGCGAAGCGTCGTTGTGGATCGTTGAGAGCACTGTTCTGGTTATAGTCTGGTTTTAATAAAAACGTTTTCCCATGTTAAAACCAAGTTCTCTATAACCAATGGCTCTGATACCAATCTGTCACACCCCCAAAATCCACCTGCGGAGTATCACCGCTTGGGAGCGTGACTGACCAGGATCAAGCCACCAATCATATCGAACATGTAATTAATATCAAACATAATAAACGTAAACCAATCATTCAATACGATAGGTGTTCAAAACATCATCATAGTTTATAAGTATAGCGGAAGCATAAGTACGAAAACCTAAATGCATATCTTTAGTTCAAATAGTTTCAAACATAATCCATGCTCCACAACGACCCGCTCCTCCCTATGCAAGCTCCATAAGTATCTAACGACCTGCAAGGCATGTAACAGAGGATCAACAACTAGTTGAGCGAGTTCACAGTTAACAGTTCAGTAACAGTATAGTGTGAGTAGTTGTATGTTCGTTCGTTATGTCATGTATCGTATTAGTTTCCATCGCGGCCTCCCAGGCAGGTATGCGAAGATATTAGGGGATGTTCATCCCAAGTGTTCTAGACTAGGTTTATCTGTATCGCGGCCTCCCAGGCAGGTGTGCGAAGATTAGTAAATTTCAGTTCGCGGCCTTCCAAAGGCAGGTGTGCGAAGTCAGTCATAATATCGCGGCCAACCCTTGGCAGGTGTGCGAAGATCAGTTCAAAAAGTGTTACTAGTCTAGTCGTGTTCTTATCGTTAAGTTCCATCAACTGAGTATACACCATAAAGTAATCCAATCCCATTCCCACCCTGGGAACCCCATGCCTTGGCTGTGTGAACTCACCTTGGTTTGCTCGGTATGTTATTGCTTCTAGGGTTTGTTAATCGTCTAAGTCCGTTACACACGACCTAGGATATATTGCACATGATTCATCCAATTAGGGTTTACACATCTTTGATATCCAAGCGATTGTGTTGTGTGTGTTTATTGTGTACATGATGATATCACATAAAATGTTCACGCACGTAGAATCATATAGTTGCATTCAGTATCATACGATTATACACATATAGAATCACACATCATGTAATCATTTCATCGTATTCACATAATTCACGCGTCGCGTCTTTGATTACACAGTTTAATCTAACGTAACATGTTATCATCGTTAATAAGCTTAACATGTTTAGTAGAGTTTATGGCTTAAACAAGTGCATACACATCTTTACAGCTTGAACACTATATAACATACATCTCAGGGCCTCATATTAATACACACAAAATCAGACAGGGCATTGCCCTTCCTAAAACTCAGACAAGTGTGGGGGGGGGGTCTCCCCTGTTCAAAACTCGGATAGCACATGATATGTCACAAAAATCGGACAAGAGTTTCATGGATGAAACTCGGATCAATTCATGGGGGGTTTGGGGTTACAAATTCGGACCAAAGGGAAACTCTTTCATAATTTCATAAGGTCGGACTAGGGTGGAGCTCGAGAAAGCTCGGACCACATGAGGATCCATAAACTCGGACCTCCTTCCCTTGTTAAGAAACTCGGACCTCACTTTTTAACAAACTCGGACAAGAAGTTTGTCCATTCAAAACCTCGGTCATGGTGCTAAACTCGGACATGGTGTTTTGTTACAAACAAAGTCGGACTAAGGGAAATCTTGCAAAACTCAGACTATGTGGCCTTCAACAAACTCGGATATAGTGCTATACTCGGACTCCCTTTGTTTTGTTTTAAAAAATTGGATTTTCTAATTCAAAACATTTGTTTCTCTAGCACTATTGGACCGAAGCCATATCCAATGATCTTTGGTTGGCCGCCCACCCCACCAATTAAAATAGTTGACCGCCCAACCCACATGACTTCCTGCAACAACTAACATGGTAACCACACTCATGCACTATTATCCATTCATTCAATCATTATTTACTAGAAGTAGGTTGACTAATTTAAAAGCACATGCAACAAGCACGAGGTTACTGACAATCCTCTGCAAATATGATAACAATGGCTGACATATATGAGGGATCCTTATCATACAATTCAATCACATGTATGCAACAAATAATCATATGAATCTTGACAACCTAGCAAGACAACACACACATGGGCTGCCCTTTGGCAATTCAAAAAAAATCAATTAATTATCATCAATTAATTCTCACATCATTTGACCGATCAACATGTGCCATCGAACTAATGATAGTAGTATGCGTGGAACCCTAGTCATCAGCTTGACTAATGATATCACTTATCACATTACCTCCTATATAAAAACACATATAGCAACCACGTGACTTCTGATATCCACAAGCATAAAAGAATGCAAAACAGTTTTAGAACATTCACTCACCAAGGGGTTACGAAGCAAGGAAAGGTATGCGGCTGTCCTGGGGTTCCTCCTCCACTGATTTCATTTGGACTGAGACTCGAGAACCATCATCGCTCTGCCGTCATCCGAGAGCCCGTCGACATCATCGCAACCGCCACCCGGTAGAACCACCATCAATCCCGTCTGCCGTTATCGTGCCGGAAAACGGCACACCACCGCTGCAACTCTCACCAGAACAACACGTTGTGCGAGTCGGGCCCTAATCCGAAGCCTGTCCATCACCGCCGTGGCCCGACGGCCATCATCGCCGTTGGCCACCACCGCTGTTGGCCACCACCGCCTCCGTCGTCACTGGCTCCGGCTTCTCTCATCTCCATCGTTTCTCTCTCTCTCTCTCTCTTGTTCTCTGCACGTTCTGGATGTTTGTGTGTATGATGGAATGGCTTCACTGTTGTGGGTGTCGAACAAGGTAGGGAAGGTGGTGTTTGGGGGTGTAGTGTTGGCGGACAAAAGAGGGGGCGTCGGAATCACGGCTCCGGCCGCCGGAATTTCTGATCAAGAAAGAGGGAAGGGGAAGGAGTCATGTGTGCGGCTGAAGATATGAGAGAATTTAGGGTTTTATGTTGATCAAAATGAGGGGTGAGGTTTAGGCCATGGGGTATGGGCTTGGGTTGAGGCGTGGGTTGGCTGAAAACGCCCAAGCCATCACCCCGAGGGCTTGGGTTGGGGCGTGGCCCCATTGGCGTGGGTTAAATTACTTATGCTTAGCTCGGGTTATCAATTAAATGGCACATTTCTCTCCTTGCGGTTTATTATTTTATAAATAATAAAAAAAATAGTAATAATAACGATACTAAAATACCCTTCTCTCGTCGGGGTCAGGGACAAGGGTTCGAGTTGTCACATAGAGACCTACGTAAGAACTTAATTTTCGTTTGGTTTTGTGTATATTAATTGCTTGTTCTTGTTGTCTTTGTGTACAACCTCTGCTTCACATATTATTTTTCTATAAACTTGTTCATGGGGGGCATCTGATATCAATTCAGTAGATGTTAACAAGATTTCTAACAAAAAACCATTGGAAAATTTAATCTTACAACAATCCAAACACCAAAAAGATTACCTAAATTCACTAAGACAATCCTCATAATCAACAAAGTCTAAAAGCAACTAAAATACTAATGCGTTTTGTGACTTTGATCCACTAAAAACCTATGTGGTCAAAGAAGCCAAAGATGCGCACCTAGGAACAAAAACGTCTGAACCTAAAAAACCTGCTCTCACCACCACCAACACCGGCCACCACCACCACTGCCCACCACCACCACCACCACCACTCACCATCACATCTCACTACCACCACCACTGGCCACCACCACTACTCATAACCACCACCGGCCACCATTCACCGGCCACCACCACTACTCACCACCACCACTCACCGGCCACCACCACTACTCACCACCACCACCACTGTCGGCCTCCAACACCGGCCACCACCACCGCCGGCCGCCACCACCACTCACCATCACCTCTCACCACCACCACCACCACCACCGCCAGCCACCACCACTACTCACCACTACTCACCACCACCGGCCACCACTACTACTCACCACCACTCACCAGCCACCACCACCACCACCACTCATCGGCCACCACTACTCATCGGCCACCACCACCTCTCACTACCACCTCTCACCAGCACCACCACCTCTCACCAGCACCACTACCACCACCACTCACCGGCCACACCACTACTCACAACCACTACCATCGGCCACCACAATTACTCACCACCACCACTCACCGGCCACCACCACTACTCACCACTCACCACCACCACTCACCGGCCACCACCACTACTCACCACCACCACCACTCACCACGACCACTCACCGGCCACCACCACCACCACCACTCACCGGCCACCACCACCACTCACCACCACCTCTCACCACCACCACCACTCACCGGCCACCACCACCACCACCACCACCACTCACCACCACCACTAACCGGCCATGATTAAGCGGGTCAATAACCTAGTGTTATTATAAAACTCTAGCGAATAAACGTCCTATAAAACTTATGTTTTACTACTCAAATATCAAGTGTCCTATTACGGTGTACTATAATAACACCATAATGATTAAGCGTCCTATAAAGGTTAAAGTTATAAGACCCTAGTGTCAAGTGTCCTATTATGTTATGTTATAATAGAACTCTAGCGAATAAGTGTCCTATAAAACTAATGTTTTATGACTCAAATATCAAGTGTCCTATTATGGTGTATTATAATAACACCACAATGATTAAGCGTCCTATAAAGTTTAAAGTTATAAGACCGAAGTGTTAAGTGTCCTATTAAGTTAAGTTCTAATATGACTTCGACTAAAAAAGGTCCTATAACACTGAACATTTATGACTTAATTACCACGTGTCCTATTAAGTTATGTTATAATAGGATCTCAGATGATCAAGTGTCCTAATACAGTACCACATAATGTGACATTAACAATTAAATGTCTTATAAAGTACTTTATTAGGATCTACATTTTAAGTGTCCTATTAAATTATATGATAATAGGACCCTAAAAAATAATCCATCCTATTAAATAGTTTTTTAGGACACCGGTTTAGTAGAGTATATTATAAAAGGACCCCAAAAGTTCATTAGTCCTATTAAATAGTTTTTTAGGACCCTCTTTTACAAGCGTCCCACAGAAAAGGTCCTAAAAAGCCATTTTTATTGTAGTGATTCAATCAATTAATCACTAAATAGAAGTACACAAAACTGATAACCGGTGCACATAACGAATTAAGAAAACATAGTTGTGAGGAAAGACCTTGGAAACTCGGGTTGTCACAACTTAGCAATGGGATTTGCACCAGGTACAAGATCAATACGAAACTCAACTTGGCGCATAGGGGGTAAAGCAGGTAATTCTTCAGAAAATACCTCTGGATAATCCCGAACAACAGGGATATCTTGGATAGTCTTACCCTTGCCTTTATCCTCTACGACATGTGCCAAGAAAGCAACATATTTCTTTCGCAGGTATTTGCGGGCTTGGGTACAAGACATAAGCTTAAGACCACTGACGGGTTTCTCCCCACGAACTTCTAAGATCTCACCAGTCGAAAGCGGTATTCGGACCAACTTCTCAAAACATACCACCTCAGCATGGTACTTGGATAACCAATCCATTCCTACTATAACGTCGAAGCTCCGAGTTGCATCAGTGTGAGGTCGATAGGAAAAATATGGTTATTGAGATTCAACTGGCAATTTCGAAGAACAGAGTCGAGGACAACAGGTTCACCACTAGCTACTTCTACTGTCAAGGGCTTTCCTAGTTTTGTTCTAGTCATCGAAAGCAAAGGCTCAAATGCTAAGAACACAAAACTCTTATCGGCATCCGAATCAAATAGAACAGAAGCAGGATGGTTGTTAACAAGGAACGTACCGTTCACCACTACGTTATCTGCACACGCCTCATTGGCATTCAAGTTAAAAGCTCTACCACGAGCCGGTGCCTGATTTGCGTTTGCCAACCTCGGGCAATTGTTCCTGTAGTGGGTCAGATCCCCACAGTTGAAACATGAACCAGGCGGAAAGTGAGGTCGTGCAGGATTCTAGGCAGGGTTTTGCACTGCTGGGTTTTGAGCTGCCTGATTTTGGTTAGGAGCAAAACGGTAGGTATTCGCAAGATGACCAGACTTGCCACAATTCGTGCAGATGCGGCATTGCATCTGTGGCTGGTGGTGGCTGTTACATCTGTTGCACAGAGGTGCATTTCCTGCATACTGCCTTTTGGCAGCAGGTTGTGCAATCTGATTCTGTGCTGCCTGGTTAGGAGCAGTCTGGTTTGTCTGAGCGGTAACAACAAAATTCTTGGAAGCCTTACGCTTCCTCGATTTCTTAGAAGACTCAGCAGCCTTCTTGCCCTTGTTATCCTTGGTGCCATCAGACTGTTTCTGCTTCTTGTCACCTTTCCTGTGGAGTTTACCCTTCTTGATCTGCGATTCAGTAAGGGTAGCAGCTGGCTCAATGGCCTGACGGACGGTAGTAGGGTGACTGCCAGTGACAATATCCTGAACAGGATCTGGCAACCCGTCTATGTACCTCTCGATTGCCTTATCCAAAGGCGTGACCATAGTCGGACAGAGCAAGCTTAACTCCTCATATCTGTCTGTATAAGCCCGGTGTTCACCACTGACTTGCTTCAGATCATTGAACTCATCTTCGAGTGCCCTCTACTCGTGTCGAGGACAAAATTCTCTCATCATGAGAGCCCTGAGTTCCTCCCATGTCTGACCCAAAGCAACATCAGCACCTCGGTCTCTCATTACCCTATTCCACTAGGTAAGAGCCCTCTTTTGAAATACACTCGAAGCAAACTCGACCTTACGATTGTTCGGACACTGAACATGGCGAAACGTGCTCTCAAGACTCTCAAACCACTGGAGAAGCCCAGTTGCTCCTTCAGTACCACTAAACTTGAGCGGTTTAGCCGAGTTAAACTGTTTAAAGTTGCATGGAGCAGGTGCATTAACATTGTTATTGGTGGCTTGGTTTATTTGAGTTACGAGACCAGGTAGCATAGCAGCCATCTGCTGTGCTATAATAGCTGCCAGTTTGGCATCAGGTTGAGGAACATTACGTCGAGGAGGCATTCTAAAAGAGGAAACATGAGAGAAAACGAGTGAGATGATGTGATGAAAATGAGATAACAATAAAATCGACAAAAAGCAAGGATGGTGGTCGTTTGTTTGTTACCACAAAGCAAACAAACAACACACAGTGACAAATCAAAGTAAATGAGTCATAATAATGTATCATTGAAGACATGCTCGCCTATAAGTGAACACTCACCCCAAGAGTTCCCAGGTAAGAGTGAATGGTCCGATACTGCGGAAAACTCTAGCCTTAGACAGAAAACTCAGGGTACAGGCATTCACTCTTCCAGTTTGCACGTGTTCACATTATTTAGACCCAAAACTTTAACGAGATTTTGAAAAATTCAGAAGGCATAAAGCCAAAAATGAATCAAACCGGAAGGGTTCAAAACCATCTAATATATCATCCAAGGATAGATGATTAATTTTCAAAGCAGATTTGTTATTATATTCTCGTTATGGTTATCACCTAAGGATAGGTGACGGGTATTGTTTTAAAATCTATACACAAGTAAACTTGTGTTAGGGTCCTAGAAAGTTATAGTCTAGGTCAAAGCATTGCTAATAACCTAATTCCCTATAACCATTGGCTCTGATACCAACTCTTCTGTCACATCCCGACCGCGTAAAACAACAAACCGCGGCGGAAACACCGGGGAGGTGAGTCGCGACAGAATTATTGTTTCAACAACCATGGCAATTAAAGTTATGTATTATTAAAATTAAAGTTACATTGTCTTTGAGTTCAAACTAAACTAACATAATAACTGTCTTTTAAGTCACTAAGGCCCGAGTCCGCCTAAGTGAAGCACAAGCATCATCATGCATTAGCACCTGAAACACATGTAAAAATAGGTACGTCAGCATAAAAATGCCTGTGAGATACATAGGTTTTGTTTATGCAGATTCATGACTTGTATTTGAAAGAAGTGTTTAATAAAATGTAGTCATGAACCTTGTAAAATGTTTTCCTTTGTAAAACCATGTGAAAATCGATATGAAAATCAATTGATAATGAAAGGAAGATGCATGGTTAAATGAATAACCAAGTAGAAGTGAATCTGTATAAAAATGTATGCTTTGTAAACAGTGTCATGTTTTGTAAAAATGTTTCATGTCTTGTCCAAGTGATTTAGATAACGCAACAATGTATGATACGATAAAAGAATTTATATATAGGAAGTACCAGCGGCGTATCCACCATGCTTTTATCATATAACACATAGCCCGTTACATAAGTCACTTATCAATAACCAACCAAAATGTCATGTTAAATGTCAAAATGTTTATGTATAGACCATGTATAATGTCATGTGTATAACTGTATCATGTATAACTAATGAAATGCATAGCAAGTAGGAAATCATCTACTTAAACTATGTGATGATGTCAATGTATAAAAAATGTCATGTATGGTGAATAACTAGAAGCTACTCAACCCCATAGGAAAAATGTACAAAACAATGTTATTAAATAAACCTAAGTTTAAATCAAATGTTATGCTTTGCAGAAAAACAATGCTTAATGATTACAAACATTTATGCAGTAATGTTAATCGCATACATTCAAGCCTTGTGACTGTGGCGACAAACCCTTAAATGAATTAAAGGTTTATCTAAAGTTATGTAGTCAGATTCTGGCATTCCCAACTTCCAAACAAACCTAGGAAGTCGGAAACGGGAGTTGTCAATTCCTATGGTACCATTACATAAGTCCGAGCGGCGTAGCTAATGTTAATGAATGTATTATTGTCCCGATTGAACATACCAAATGTCATAACCAATGTAGCATGTGAAAACCATGTACTAGGAATGCTAAGTAAACATGCCTAGTAGAAATATTCATGTAAAACAATGTGCTAGCATGCTCAGTAAACATACATAGCAGAAATGTCGTGTAAAACAATGTGCACATATGCTAAGTAAACATATGCAACAAATGTGTAATAAATCAATGTGCTAGCATGCTTAACATACATAGCAAAACATAGTGAAAGCATGTACTATAAGTGTACTAGGTGAAACTAGCATGTTTATGTAATAAACGCATGAAATGCATAAAAGTAACATGTATTTACGTGTGTATCACCCCAAAGTATTTGAAAACGGTAAAAGAGGGGAACTATGTACTCACTTGGGATTGCTAATTAGTCTTGAGAATAAGACCAATTTATGCTCCGAGTATCACGGAATCAACGGGCACCTAGTATAGGTAACTATGTTAATAAATCGGCTCCTAAATCGGGAGATAGGATAGAATGAGGTTTTATAAATCAAATGAGTAATTGAACTCATATGGTATGATTTAATAGACCGTACATTCTGATTGGAAAGTCTACCTAAGTGCTTTTGACCCGTTTCGACCCATTATGGTAACATAAGCCACTATAATGCATCGTTAGCGTAAAACTATGTTCGGATGGTAATCTATGTGCTATGTCAAGTCTTACATGCCCAATTATCCCTAAACATGTTACTAAACCAGATTACTTGTCAAAAATATGTTCACATAGGCAAAATACGGATTTTAGCTTCAAAAGGGCATTTTGGTCATTTCCTATGGGCATACAAGCTAACTAGCATACGCCTAACCAATCCTATGTGATCATAAGGTATAACCTCAGTGGTTATTCCCAAAGCAACTATGATCACTAACTAAGCTTGGTCGGATCCTAAAGATCGACTAAACGGGTCGGGTTCGAAAGTCTAAGCAGTTGTTTAGACCGCTTACCTTACGACCCTAAACAAGCACTAAACTAATAGTGTCGAGTTAAACAGGTCAAAACATGTTTAACCTACTGATTTGGTATCAAAACAAAGTGTTTTGATACCCTAAAGTAGTTCCGAGGCAAAATGCATGCTAAAACGCATTTTGACCGAAACTTTGACTCGACACTACAACTAGCTAACGTGGTAATCAGCGGTTATAATCACAAAGGATTATAACTATCGTGATTACAATCACGTTTCAAAGTTCAATTGAACTTTGACTTGACCAATTGATGGTCAAAACCGAAAGTCAAACTGTTGGCCAAACTGTTTGACTTTCTACACTACGTAAGGAAAAAGCAATAAAAAGAATGAAAGAAGCTCACTTAGGGTCCTTGCTATCTTTTCTACAAAGAATACAAAGTCCCAAATCAGCTTAGAGAGCTTCCAAAGCAGATGTAAAGAAGAGAAATGAGAAATGAGCAAGGAAATGAGTGAATTGGATGGGCTATTTATACTTGTTGGTGATGAACAAGATCAATCCATGTGTTTGTGTGGCCAAGAAGCATGAAATCCTAGCCATACATTTGTTATGAACTGATTAGAAGCCTTGGTGATCACACAAACTTGCTCAACATTCCAAGAAATTGCACAAACAGCCCTTAAACTTCAAACAGAATACTGAATTTGAGTTTCTGTTACTGGGAATATTGTCGCGGCCCGCGTAGGATATGGGAGGGGGCTTACGCGGCCCGCCTAACCTCCCCAGTTCAGCAAAAGTTTGAATATTTACAGCTTTAGTCCTTGTATGCATTCGAGTCCATTTCAGGCCTTTTTGACCCCTGTTAAGCCATTTTCAAGGCTCTACTAGGTCAATAAAGTTTAGAGGACTCAAAATATGCTCAGAGAAGTCTCGGATGTCGGCTCGTTTGGTCGTACGGTCGCGTTGTTCGTTAAATTATGACGAAACTTAAACGGACGCGAAAATGAACCAAATTAAGCGACGAATGGTATTTTTGCATGCCGATAACTAAAATAAAAAATATTTTAGTGTGTACAAAAATTTTGGATGTCCAGATGTGGTCAGAACGTAAGATATGCGCGAAAATGCAAACTTACGCCGTTTTTGACACTTTTAGTCCCTGTAAGATCATATAAGCATGTTTTTGCACACCGAACCTATCAAAGCTTATTTCTAAGCCATGTTTAGGTTATATATGGTATGTTTAACTTATGATCAAGTTCTGGACTGTACGTTGCCTTACGAAACGGCAGACTTTTGCTAGTTGACGCAATTAGTCCCTGAGAGCGAGTAAACTTATTTTTTCCATACCAAAGCCTTTAAAACTTATTTTTAAGTTATGTAAAGGTTATTTAAGGTATGTTAAGTTTATGATGATGTTCCGGAGTGTTTGTTGCATTAAACTGACTGCGTTTACGCATTAGTTCGCGTATAACTTTCCAGAAATCGATATAGAGTTCAAAATCGATCAAAAATCATCGTGGGCACAAAACCAAACATAAATGACAAACATTGGGATCAAAACACACTGTTTTATTAATATTGTATTGTTCAGAGTTTGTATAACGATATCATAAGCACAAATGTCACACCGATGGGTAGAACTTTTTAACGATTACGACTGTGAGATTCGTTATAACCTCTCGACGATCTTCAGGTCAACGAAACGCTACACTTTGTGGAAAAGCCTGTCGAAATCATGGATCGCCAAACCAAGCAACTCAGACGCTCGCGCATCCCTATCGTGAAAGTCCGATGGGAAGGTAAACGAGGCGCAGAGTTAACTTGCGAACTCGAAAGCGACATGAAGGCTAAGTACCCGCAGTTGTTCAAATGAAGACCTGAAGCGAGAAATTGGTAATGTCATTCACGGTGCTGTGTGTCACACCCCCAAAATCCACCTGCGGATAACGCCCGCTCCGAGGGCGTGACTGACCAGGATCCAGCCACCAATCATACTGAACAAGCATATAAGTAGTTATAAAAGTTTAACCATCACAATTGGTGTTTCAAAACAAACAAGTTAAGTTGCAAGCGGAAGCATAAGTTTAAAGTTATAACATAAGTTCCAAAAGTTTCAAGTTTAACATAGTCTTGTAGCAATCCCTGTCCCACAACGATCCTCCTCCATGCAAGCTCCCACTGAGTACCTATGGTCCTGCAAAGCATGTAGTAACGAGTCAACAACTAGTTGAGTGAGTTCACGGGTGGGCGTTCGTTTTAGTTGTTTCGAAAACAGTTTACTTTATCTGGCATCCTGCCGTGGGGGTTACCCCATAGTTTAAAAACGTGACCAGTTCGTTCCCAGTTACTCCGGCACTCCGGCCGTGGGGGCTACCCCATGTAGTTATCAGGCATTTCGGCCGTGGGGGCTACCCCATGTACATCATCTGGCTCTCCAGCCGTGGGGGCTACCCCATGTAGTTATCAGGCATTTCGGCCGTGGGGGCTACCCCATGTGTATACTAGACTCGTTACCGTATCGATTGCTGACTGTAGTCATGTTTATGTGCCCTGAAAACATCAATGTCTATCATCATTGACGTGCCCCAGATCCATTAGTTCACGCCCGTCCTCTGCGGCACGGTGTGAGGCTTGTCAGACCTAAATAGCGCTATCTAACTAATGACCCGCTCGCCATTGGCCCGGCGATTAGTCGATACAAAAAGGAGGGACTTCGTGATAGAGTTTTAGTCTAGTACGTTTATCCGTCCATCCGGACGAGGAATCACATTCCTGAACCACTGACGTCCTACCCAAGGTAGACGAGGAACCACGTTCCTTAACCCCGTTCCCAACCCAGGGAATCCCATGCTTTGTAAAGGGTGTGAACTCACCTTGGTTTGCTCGGCAGTCAAACACAGAAAGTCAATCAAGTCGCAAGTAGTCAATAACGTCCTAACACGGATATCACGTATAATCAGATTCGAACCAAGTAGTGCACAAATGTTCAACATGTTTGGCAAGCACGTTTAGCAGTAACAGTTAACAGTCAACAGTAGCACATACGGTTCACAAGTTCAGCCCAACTACTTAGGCCCAAACACGTAAAAGCAGTTAACACAGAAGCCCATCAGTCTGGCCCATTAACTAAGGCCCAAAAAGTGTGGTCTCGAGTCGCAACCGGACTCGCAAGCATGGTCTCGAGTCATGCTGTGTGTTGATTATGGATGGTTGCGAGTCGCAACCGGTGTCGCAACCGTAGTCTCGGTTCATCATGCTGAGGTCTCGAGTCGCAACGGGACTCGTAACCTGTGGTTTCGGCTTGTCCTGCTATGGTTGCGAGTCGCAACCGCGTGGTCTCGAGTCATCACGCTGTGGTTGCGAGTCGCAACTGCGTGATTGCGAGTCGGTAGCAGTCGTTTTCAAGTTCACGTGTTGATGCAGATGGTCAGATTAATGGTACAGTATAATCAGGCCCAAATCCGGAAACTACCAATAGCATTCCACTAACAGTTTTCCTAATCAGGTTACTAGTCAAAGATGGATCAAAATCACAAGGGTTTTCACATTCTTAACTATCATTCAAAGTGTTCTTCACATATTCAAAGCATATATTCAAGTTCTTCATAACATAAACAACACTTATTCACCCAAAATCATGAACAATCATCAAGATACAATTTTCTAGCATGCATCCTACTTGACAACCATATTTATTAGCCGATTTTTCTTAGTATAAACACCCAAACTTTTCGGATCAAACCCAAATGCAACCAATATCATCATTCACCTTTTTGTCATACCATGAACCGATTTCTTTTTCAAAACATTATGTAAAACTTAACAACTTAACATATTGTCACATAATCTCATCATACATTTATTCAAGCACAAACACATCATGAACATATTTGACACTTATGCATTCAACAATATCCAACAAGAAATACTAACCGGTTGGTGAGGTGTGTGTGTGCCGATCCAAAGTTCCAAACCCGAGAGTCCTTGTGCTAACCGATTAGATCCGAGAGTCTTGGAGGTGTGTTTGTGTTCTTAAGGCTTAGAGAGAGAAGTAGGAGAGTGTGTGTGTTGTATTGTTCAACAAATGGCAAGAACTAACTAAGGGTAGTTTATATATAGGCTAGTTCCAAGTGTGCACCCTTAGTGGGTTTCGAGTGGGGTTTACGGCCCAAAGGCCCAACCGGCCAAAGGTTCTCGGCCCAAGGCCCAAAACCGATTACTAGTCACTCGAGACCTCATGGTCTCGAGTCGGGTTCCTTGTTGTTTCGTGTCGGGTTCTCGGTTCACATATAACACGTACACATATAAATACAATACACACGTAACAAAGCACTTATCACATAAAAAGGTTCACGTTATCATTTAAACTAGTCACATAACGTACAAGCAAGTTACAACGAAAGGTTCTAAATTTCGAGTTGTCACATCATCCCCAAGTTGAAAGAAATTTCGTCCCGAAATTTGATGGCACTCACTGAGGAAGCTAGTTAAGTTGCATGGTTTTCCCGGTTTTCCTGGGGTGTCACATCCACCCCCCGTTGATCTGGAATTTCGTCCCGAAATTCCGTAGCTTCAGCCTCAGTAGCGTTTGTACTGTTCTCAAACAGTTGGGGATACTTTTGTTTCATCCGATCTTCGCGCTCCCAGGTAAACTCTGGGCCGCGACGTGAGTTCCAACGAACTCGAACAAGAGGTATTCTAGTGCTCTTGAGGACCTTAACATCCCGGTCCGTGATCTCGACAGGTTCTTCGACGAATTTCAACTGTTCGTCGATCGTGAGTTCCTTCAGAGGAACTACGTGCGTCTCATCTGACAGACACTTCTTCAGATTCGACACATGGAAAACGTTGTGAACTGCACCGAGTTCTGCTGGTAATTTCAGTCTGTAAGCCACCTTGCCTATTTTCTCAAGGATTTCGAAAGGTCCAACGTATCGTGGGTTGAGTTTGCCGCGTTTACCAAAACGAACCACACCCTTCCAGGGTGAAACTTTGAGTAATACCCGCTCCCCAACCTGGAGCTCAAGTGGTTTCCTGCCCTTATCGGCGTAGGCCTTCTGACGGTCACGAGCGGCCGCCATGCGTTGTCGTATTTGAGCAATCCGCTCAGTAGTGTCTACCACATGTTCTGGACCAGTGATTTGACTATCCCCCACCTCTGCCCAACAGAGGGGTGACCGGCATTTACGTCCGTACAATGCCTCAAACGGAGCAGCTTTAATGCTGGTGTGGTAGCTGTTATTATACGAAAATTCTACAAGTGGCAGATGTCTTTCCCAGCTGTTGCCAAAGTCGATTACACAAGCGCGAAGCATGTCTTCTAAGGTTTGAATAGTTCGCTCGGACTGCCCGTCCGTCTGTGGGTGATACGCTGTGCTCATATCTAAACGTGAGCCAAAAGACTTGTGCATTGCCTGCCACAGTTCCGAAGTAAAACGTGCATCTCGATCAGAGATGATAGAAGTGGGCACCCCGTGCCTCGAAACAACTTCCTTGAGGTATATCTCCGCTAGAGTGGAGAACTTATCCGTTTCCTTGATTGCCAAAAAGTGTGCGGATTTCGTGAGTCGATCCACGATCACCCAGATAGTATCGTTTCCGCGCTGTGATCTAGGTAGGCCAGTAACGAAATCCATGGAAATTTGCTCCCATTTCCATTGTGGTATCTCTGGTTGCTGAAGTAGGCCTGAAGGTTTCTGATATTCCGTCTTAACTCTCGCACAAGTCAAACACTTGCTGACATAAGTTGCTATGTGGGCCTTCATGCTAGGCCACCAATACGTAGTTTTAATATCGTGGTACATCTTGTCCGAACCAGGGTGTACCGAGTAGCGAGATTTGTGCGCTTCATCCATCACAAGTTCTCGTAAATCGCCATAGAGTGGGACCCAAATGCGTCCTGTTACATAATAAGCACCGTCTTCCTTCTGTTCTAAGCGTTGCCTTGACCCGCGTAGAGCTTCAGCTCTAACGTTTTCTGGCTTCAGTGCTTCTATCTGAGCAGCTCGTATTTGCGAAGGTAGACTAGAATGGATCGTGAGTTGTAAAGCTCTTACACGCTTAGGCGTAGTGTCCTTTCGACTGAGGGCGTCTGCCACAACATTGGCCTTGCCCGGGTGATACCTGATAGAGCACTCGTAATCATTCAGCAGTTCGACCCATCGTCGTTGCCGCATATTCAGTTCCTTCTGCTTGAATATGTGTTCTAAACTTCTGTGGTCGGTGTAGATGGCGCACTTGGTTCCGTACAGGTAATGCCGCCATAGTTTAAGTGCGAAAACAACAGCTCCCAGTTCC
Source organism: Helianthus annuus (assembly GCF_002127325.2). NCBI lineage: Eukaryota > Viridiplantae > Streptophyta > Magnoliopsida > Asterales > Asteraceae > Helianthus > Helianthus annuus. The sequence goes on from NC_035436.2 coordinate 116,983,529, forward strand.
AAATCATGTGTCGTGTAGTTCTTCTCGTGAACTTTGAGTTGTCGTGAGGCGTAGGCTATGACTTTATCTCGTTGCATCAATACACAACCAAGACCTTGAATTGATGCATCACAGTAAACCACAAAATCTTCTGTGCCCTCTGGCAATGAAAGGATAGGTGCACTACAAAGTCTATCCTTTAGATGCTGAAAAGCTAACTCTTGTGCGTTTCCCCAATGATAAACAACGCCTTTCTGTGTTAACAACGTGAGAGGCTGCGCGATCTTAGAAAAATCCTTAATGAATCTCCTGTAGTAACCTGCCAATCCCAAAAATTGGCGAATTTCCTTTGGTGTGCGAGGCGCAGGCCAGTCCTTAATAGATTCCACTTTGGATGGATCAACGTGAATCCCATCCTTGTTCACCACATGCCCTAGGAAATGGACCTCTCGAAGCCAGAAGTCGCATTTCGAGAATTTCGCGTAAAGCTGTTCCTTCCGAAGGAGTTCCAAAATAAGTCGTAGATGTTGTTCGTGCTCTTCCTTGCTCTTAGAATAGATCAGGATGTCGTCGATAAAGACTATAACAAACTTATCCAGGTACGGCTTGCACACTCGATTCATCAAATCCATAAAAACTGCCGGTGCGTTCGTCAGCCCAAACGGCATGACCAGAAACTCATAGTGCCCATAACGAGTTCTAAAGGCCGTCTTAGAGACATCCTCTTCCCGAACTCTCAGCTGATGATATCCCGATCTCAGATCGATCTTTGAATAGTAGCTCGACCCCTGCAACTGGTCGAACAAGTCGTCAATACGCGGTAGAGGATAACGATTCTTCACAGTCACCTTGTTGAGTTCGCGATAGTCGATACACATTCTGAAGGTACCGTCCTTCTTCTTCACAAATAACACTGGAGCTCCCCAAGGCGATGAGCTAGGACGAATAAAACCCTTATCCAAGAGTTCTTGTAGTTGCGTGGAGAGTTCTTCCAACTCTGATGGCGCTAAACGATAAGGTGCACGGGCTACAGGCGCGGCTCCAGGAGCTAGATCAATCTGAAACTCGACTTGGCGATGGGGCGGAAGACCAGGTAATTCCTCAGGGAATACCTCAGGATAGTCGCGTACAACGGGAAAATCTTCTAACTTCTTCTCCTTCTCTGTGGTATCAGTAACTAGAGCCAAAATCGCAGTGTGGCCCTTTCGTAAGCACTTCTGAGCCTTAAGAAGAGAGATAATGTTCTCAACAGCACTTCTCTTGTCGCCACGAATCATGAGAGGTTCACTACCTAGACCAGGAATACGAACGATCTTCTCGTTGCAAAGAATCTCTGCTCGGTGTTGGGATAACCAATCCATCCCAATGACAACGTCGAAACTACCCAAGACAATAGGAATAAGATCGATAGAGAAGGTCTGGTTAGCGAGAATAAGCTGGCAACCCTTGACTACGTGTGAGGCTTCCAAACTCTTACCATTAGCTAGCTCTACGGTGTGCTTGTCGCTCAGGGGTGTAGGAATACGCTTAAGCATCTTACTAACTTCTAGTGACACATAGCTAGTATCGGCACCCGAATCAAATAAGACTGTAACATAAAAGTCGTCGAGAAGGAACTTACCCGTCACCACGTTGGGATCATTCCTTGCTTCACCTTGACCAATCACGAACACTCGTCCCCTAGCACCATTGTTGTTGTTTCCATTGTTACCATTCCCCTGGTTGTTGTTGTTGTTCTGGTTCAGTTGGGGGCAATCTTTCTTGAAATGACCTTCAGCTCCACACTGAAAGCACCCTTTGTTGTTACCCTGCTGCTGTCGCTGATTCTGCTGAGGTTGCTGACGATTCTGGTTGACGGGGTATGCGCTTCTGCAATCCTTTGCAACATGACCAGGCTTGTTGCATCGATGACAGTTGCCCCTGGTGCATGGCCCACTGTGGTGTAGGCTGCAGCGATTGCACTTGGGGTGATTCCCCTTGTATCCACCATGACTTTGACCACCAGACGACTGCTGACTGGGGCTCTTGTGATCGTCCGTCTTTCTCTGCTGAGACTGAGTTTGCACTGAAGTTGAACCCCTGCTTGAAGTTCCATCCCATTTCCGTTTATCCCCACTAGAAGCACCAGAAGTAGTTGCAGCACCTATACGCTTCGGTAACTTGTTCTGCTCCACCGCTTGGTCAGTAAGACGGTGAGCCAACTGTACAACCTGCTGGATAGTAGTCAACCTTGCTGAAGTCACATGACTTTGGATCTCTGGCACCAAGCCCTTGAGATAGAGTTCAATTCGCTTGTAGGGAGGATCCACCATAGTAGGACACAACAAAGCAAGCTCATGCGATCTCTTAGTGTATGCCTCAATTTCTGACCCCGACATCTTAAGATTGTAGAACTCATCTTCCAGTTTGTGAATGTCGTCACGACTGCAGTATTCCTCCCTGATCATTTCCTTGAAAGTTTCCCATGGGGTGGCGTTGGCAGCAACCAACCCTAACATCTGCACTTGAGCATTCCACCACGTGAGGGCCAAACCCTCGAGAGTACCAGTAGCATACTTCACCCTGCGCGCTTCAGGGCATTCGCACATTTCGAACACAGACTCCAGTTTCTCAAACCAGTGTAGGAGACCTACTGCTCCTTCAGTGCCGCTAAAAGTCGTGGGTCGACAGTCCATAAAAGTCTTAAAAGTGCACACCGGTGCCTGACCTAAGGTAGGTGAAAGAAAAGACAGAGTTTAACACAAAGGTTGGTTCACGAGAGTAGGATCCAAATGATCCTAGGACAATTTCGGACTGCAGGATATACCTCCTGCGTGTGCAGCTGCGAGCGCTGCGGCAACTCGCTCGATGATCAAAGCCGTCAACTGGGCTTGTGTCATGTTAACGCGTCCAGACATGGTTCTTCATAATAAAAGCAATACGTGTGAGAGAGGTTCGCGAAAGCACGATAGTAGGACAGAGTAAGTACACACGCGTTCAAACAACAGTAGCTATACTAATCAAGCATGCCATGAGCAATGTACTACGTAACTAACAAGTAGGCAATATACATACATCATATTACCTAGAACGTCGAGCCTTGCATGAGGAGCGAAGTGTCGTTGTGGACCGTTGAGCACTAAACCGGTTATAGTCTGGTTTTAACAAAAACGTTTCTCCTTTATTAAAACCAAGTTCACTATAACCAATGGCTCTGATACCAATCTGTCACACCCCCAAAATCCACCTGCGGATAACGCCCGCTCCGAGGGCGTGACTGACCAGGATCCAGCCACCAATCATACTGAACAAGCATATAAGTAGTTATAAAAGTTTAACCATCACAATTGGTGTTTCAAAACAAACAAGTTAAGTTGCAAGCGGAAGCATAAGTTTAAAGTTATAACATAAGTTCCAAAAGTTTCAAGTTTAACATAGTCTTGTAGCAATCCCTGTCCCACAACGATCCTCCTCCATGCAAGCTCCCACTGAGTACCTATGGTCCTGCAAAGCATGTAGTAACGAGTCAACAACTAGTTGAGTGAGTTCACGGGTGGGCGTTCGTTTTAGTTGTTTCGAAAACAGTTTACTTTATCTGGCATCCTGCCGTGGGGGTTACCCCATAGTTTAAAAACGTGACCAGTTCGTTCCCAGTTACTCCGGCACTCCGGCCGTGGGGGCTACCCCATGTAGTTATCAGGCATTTCGGCCGTGGGGGCTACCCCATGTACATCATCTGGCTCTCCAGCCGTGGGGGCTACCCCATGTAGTTATCAGGCATTTCGGCCGTGGGGGCTACCCCATGTGTATACTAGACTCGTTACCGTATCGATTGCTGACTGTAGTCATGTTTATGTGCCCTGAAAACATCAATGTCTATCATCATTGACGTGCCCCAGATCCATTAGTTCACGCCCGTCCTCTGCGGCACGGTGTGAGGCTTGTCAGACCTAAATAGCGCTATCTAACTAATGACCCGCTCGCCATTGGCCCGGCGATTAGTCGATACAAAAAGGAGGGACTTCGTGATAGAGTTTTAGTCTAGTACGTTTATCCGTCCATCCGGACGAGGAATCACATTCCTGAACCACTGACGTCCTACCCAAGGTAGACGAGGAACCACGTTCCTTAACCCCGTTCCCAACCCAGGGAATCCCATGCTTTGTAAAGGGTGTGAACTCACCTTGGTTTGCTCGGCAGTCAAACACAGAAAGTCAATCAAGTCGCAAGTAGTCAATAACGTCCTAACACGGATATCACGTATAATCAGATTCGAACCAAGTAGTGCACAAATGTTCAACATGTTTGGCAAGCACGTTTAGCAGTAACAGTTAACAGTCAACAGTAGCACATACGGTTCACAAGTTCAGCCCAACTACTTAGGCCCAAACACGTAAAAGCAGTTAACACAGAAGCCCATCAGTCTGGCCCATTAACTAAGGCCCAAAAAGTGTGGTCTCGAGTCGCAACCGGACTCGCAAGCATGGTCTCGAGTCATGCTGTGTGTTGATTATGGATGGTTGCGAGTCGCAACCGGTGTCGCAACCGTAGTCTCGGTTCATCATGCTGAGGTCTCGAGTCGCAACGGGACTCGTAACCTGTGGTTTCGGCTTGTCCTGCTATGGTTGCGAGTCGCAACCGCGTGGTCTCGAGTCATCACGCTGTGGTTGCGAGTCGCAACTGCGTGATTGCGAGTCGGTAGCAGTCGTTTTCAAGTTCACGTGTTGATGCAGATGGTCAGATTAATGGTACAGTATAATCAGGCCCAAATCCGGAAACTACCAATAGCATTCCACTAACAGTTTTCCTAATCAGGTTACTAGTCAAAGATGGATCAAAATCACAAGGGTTTTCACATTCTTAACTATCATTCAAAGTGTTCTTCACATATTCAAAGCATATATTCAAGTTCTTCATAACATAAACAACACTTATTCACCCAAAATCATGAACAATCATCAAGATACAATTTTCTAGCATGCATCCTACTTGACAACCATATTTATTAGCCGATTTTTCTTAGTATAAACACCCAAACTTTTCGGATCAAACCCAAATGCAACCAATATCATCATTCACCTTTTTGTCATACCATGAACCGATTTCTTTTTCAAAACATTATGTAAAACTTAACAACTTAACATATTGTCACATAATCTCATCATACATTTATTCAAGCACAAACACATCATGAACATATTTGACACTTATGCATTCAACAATATCCAACAAGAAATACTAACCGGTTGGTGAGGTGTGTGTGTGCCGATCCAAAGTTCCAAACCCGAGAGTCCTTGTGCTAACCGATTAGATCCGAGAGTCTTGGAGGTGTGTTTGTGTTCTTAAGGCTTAGAGAGAGAAGTAGGAGAGTGTGTGTGTTGTATTGTTCAACAAATGGCAAGAACTAACTAAGGGTAGTTTATATATAGGCTAGTTCCAAGTGTGCACCCTTAGTGGGTTTCGAGTGGGGTTTACGGCCCAAAGGCCCAACCGGCCAAAGGTTCTCGGCCCAAGGCCCAAAACCGATTACTAGTCACTCGAGACCTCATGGTCTCGAGTCGGGTTCCTTGTTGTTTCGTGTCGGGTTCTCGGTTCACATATAACACGTACACATATAAATACAATACACACGTAACAAAGCACTTATCACATAAAAAGGTTCACGTTATCATTTAAACTAGTCACATAACGTACAAGCAAGTTACAACGAAAGGTTCTAAATTTCGAGTTGTCACACTGTGCAGCTTCGAGCCTAATTTCGGGACGAAATTCCCTAAACAAGGGGAGGCTGTAAGATCCCGTGTTTTTGAATGTCAAAGTCAAAGTCAAAGTCCAAGTCAACTTTGACTTCTTTGACTATGATTAGTTTATTTTATGTTTTTTTTTGTATTATGTGGAGTAAGTGTTGTTAATCAGAGTAAATCTATGTAATCGAATGTTTAATTGACGCGAACTGACTTACGACTGTGAATAGTAGGAAGTAACAATGCGATAAAGTTAACCAATCAATAATCCAGCTAATCGAAGCATCAATCGAACTCGAATCTCGAATTATGCGAAACTTTGGTTGTTGTTATACGTGTGTGTGCCTTATGTGTTACCTGTGCGTGCTTACTTTATGTTTTGTGTGGTATTCAATCGAATCAATCGAAACTCGAATCGAAACTCGAAACTCAAATCGAATGCAATCGAAATCGAATTATGACGAATAGTAACGTAAGGATAGTGTAAAATATAGATGATTGTATATAGTGGTTGGGATTAAAAGTAATTTGAATAGGAAACTCTATCGTATTCGTATCATCTTCAATCGAAATCGAAATATAAAAAATCGTCGCACCGAACACTCGAACCAGGCTGTGGATCGATCAGGCTGTCAGCCGATCGAACAGCCCAGCCGATCGGACGGACTGTCCGATCGAGCAGGCTGTCCGATCGGGATGCATGGCCGATCGGCCTGTCACACCCTGGCTTTGCGGAAACGTGGTTAGTTTGGTGTGACTTCTTAATACCATAGCTTAATCATAACCAGGCTATATGAATTAAAAATATGCAAGATCATCCATTAAAATAAAAATACCATTACATTGTCTTAACGGGATAACACCCCAACAACCATAAACTTGTTCACCAAACATTACAAATTCAATCTTAACATATACATGATTCGAGGACTGTGACTTGTCCAGGAAAGAGTCACATTCCCCGAACCCTGGATGACCTCAGTGACTAATGCAGCAGGAAAAACATGCCATACCGTGCCAGATCTTTAATTCCCTGAAATACATGTAAGTTGAAAAATCAACAATAATGTTGAGCGAGTTCATGTGTAAGTGAGTAAATAAACCTTTGTAATTATCAAAAACCCTGGTATGTAGCAAATAAGGAAAAAGAGATCACCAATGGTTTGCAAGGCCATTGATATGTGTGAAGTGCAAGTAGGAAGACTCAAACCTAGCGGATTTATGCGTCGGGCACTAAGTCACCCCGAGGTCCGTTATGCTGGACCTGGGGCTGGGCTCGCTACACCCAGATAGATCTACCGCTCCTGTCCCTCGGTCCTACCATGAGGATTAATGGCCTCAAGTTTCCGCCTACCCACTCACATGATCTAAGTAGTAAACCTCCTTATGCTAACCATACCATGTATAAAGTAATCATAAACATTGTAACATGTATTTCACCCCCGCAGTTTAGAAAACTGAAAACAGTTAAGAGAAAAGGGGGACATGAACTCACAGTCAGTGCGTCGCTATACCAAGTACTCCGAATGTCAGGCAGCTGTGCAACGACCTACATGTGCTAATTCTATTAGACGGATGGCCGTGCCTTAGCTTTATAGTTTAGGTTTTTCGGAAATAGTTAGACAACTATTTCGTGTTTATATTTTGCATGTACTTGGTAGTTAATCTCCTTCCCAAGGATGGGGGATTTAATACATGTGCGTTCAATTTATAATATTAAGTCTCACTTAATATATTTTTACTTCTACTTCCAAAATATAAATATTTTTCTCAAAAATATTATATTTCCATTTCACATAAATTTTTCCCCAAAAATAATACATTGATAAAATATACGTTCATAATCATTTCCGTATAATGCGTAAGTTATGTTTTAACGATTAAGTGGTAATAATAACTACCGGTGTAACTTATATGTTTGTCGTGTAAGCGTTTGTATTATTTTGGAGCTGTTATTGTTCGAAATATTATTTTTACTCTAAAAATAATATTTATGTATTTTCACAAAATAATCATAAACAGTGTGGTGAAAAATATATTTACTAAGTATATATTTATCACGTTTAGTTTTGTGAAAATCCCACCTCCGAATATTTGTAAATAAAGTCGTGGCGAAATATATTTTGAAAACATATCAAAAATAATTCTAACACTTGTAAATAATTCTAAGTGTTAGATTTTAGAAAAATTTCGCAGAGTTTCCCCTGTAACTGGAGGTGGCCACGCTTTCAAGCGTATCATTTTCTTTTACAAAATCACTTCAACAACTTTTTGATTCAATCAAACAATTTCCGATACATCAAACTAGTCGACAAGTATGTAAATTGCATTATCACATGAACTTGTAGTTTTTCCGAAAACTATAGTGTAGATCCCGTTATATTTGGTGGATCTTTATATAAAGTAGCTTAATCTTGTAAAAACCTCGTTTTTAGAATAAATCTATCTTTACAACTTACCGTCATCTTTTACAAAGATTGTTATTTTGTCGAAACTTTTCATCTCACAAGTGTTTATACACTTGTGGTTTGTAAAAATCATACTTGTTAGTGTGTCATCCGACTTTTAGAAAACATGATTTTCTCGACACTTGGTTCTACGGAAATACCACTTGTACATACGTAGATCCGCTAGTTTTAAATACTATTTTACAAGTAAAAATACTTTTACACAAGTTCATGTTTCTCGTGTGGTAGAGTTTCACCTCTTAACCCTTGTACCGATAGAAACAAGCTTATGTCAAGATCTATGATCTTAACAAAGTCGGGTTAAACGATGATCCGAGCTACCACAACGTAGATCGGGCCTCAATATTCACAACTTTCAAATACTACAACTTTTACACAAGTATTAAGCTTTTAACCAACAATATTCATGTTTTAGTAGACTTTAAAGATTCAAAAGATAAGTTTCCGCATTTTAACCGTTACAAATCTTATTAACCACCTTAGATATGTTCGAGAATGAGTTTTAAGTGTTATACCTCTAGCTCGGGGCTAGGGAAGATTCTAGGCGAAAAGGTGGTGGATAAAAGCAAGATAACAAGGTCCTTTGACTTCCGCTTGCTCCAAGACTCCTTATGCGATATCCCTAACAATTGTATGATGTTGGAATGGAATGAACAAGAGCCGAAAATGGATGGAGGGGGTGGGGTGCTCTCGGCCGTGAGCTAGGGGAGAGGGAGAGAGTGTTTGGTTGTGATGTGTGGTGAGTTATGATCTCTTGTGTTTAAGCAAGGTATTTATAGGCAAACTCTTGGTCATCGTCCATTGGATTACATGTCATCTAGATACTAGACAACACACAAATAAAATAATCAAAGGTGTACTCTTGTTGTCCCCTCTAGTTAGGCCGATCTCAATGGGGGGGGGGGGTCTTGGTTCGATTTCAAGTCTATAGTTAGTGTTTGGTTATGTTAAACCAAGTTAGGTTTAGGGGTTAACTCGGTTAGTGGTGTGATGTGTTATAATGCGGGTGTTAGGGTATTCAGGGACCCTAACTAGCTCAGAAAAAGACCAATAATATTATTATCAATATTTTTATGTTCCGGGTATAATCCGGTTGTTCGGTTGGATAGAAATCCGTTAAAGTGCTTAACTAAGCTTTTAAGTGTCGTAAATAATATTTTTAGTGACACACTCATTCTGCAAAGTGTCAGGAATATTTTCCTCATGTTTTGGCACTTTATTAGTTAGCCAGAAGCTAGTATGTTAATAAAAGTGTTGTGTTTCGTGCTTAGAGTACGTTTTAGGCACATCCAGTCATTATATCTTATTTCTAGAGACGCAATTCTACAACCCTTGTATCCCTACACTCACTATGGGTGTAGTAAAATATTTCTGGCTCATACAGGCCTTAGAGGCAGTGTTTGCCTGATGCTGGCTTTATCAGCATGTTCAATAGGTTATCCGTTCAAAGTGCTACTGTGCTTTTGTACATCATGTTTGTCACTAAGGTTCAGCATGTAAATAATGTAGTGACAGTATGTAAAGTATGATGCAGGAATATACAAGTATCAGAAATCAAGTAGCAGTTCATCAGCAATTTCAGTTAAGCACAGTAATTAAGCAGAAATTAATTATTAATTAAATAGTACGGATACCTGGTTTAGTGAGGGTTGTCACATTCTCCCCCCGTTAAAGAAATTTCGTCCCGAAATTTTAAGTTCTGCTTGTAGAAGCAGGGTTCTTAGGAAATAAGTGGGGGTATTTCTCTTTCATTCGGTCCTCACTTTCCCAGGTGAATTCAGGACCGTGTTTGGCGTTTCAACAAACTTTGACGAGTTTGACACTGCTCCGGCGGGTCTTGTTCACTTTCCCAATCCGTAACCTCAACAGGTTCTTCAACGAAATGGAGCGTGTCGTCAACATGAATCTCGTCAGTGGGAATGGCAACGGTGACTTGAGTTGGACTCCTCTTTAGGTTGGATACATGGAATGTATCGTGAACTCCATTCAGTTCAGCAGGTAGGTCCAACTTGTATGCTACTAGCCTAATTCTTTCCAAGATCTTTAACGAAGCAATATATCGCGGATTCAACTTTCCACGCTTCCCAAAGCGTGCCACACCCTTCCAGTGGTGATACCTTCAACAAAACATATCACCTACCTCAAACTCTAGAGGCTTCCTATTTCGACACGCGTAAGCCTTCTGTCGATCACGAGCCGCACTGATGCGATCTTGGATCCGTGCAATTTTTGTCTGTGGTTTCCTGGACCATGTCAGGACCAACCAACTGTCTATCACCTGCGTCAGACCAACAGAGCGGTGATCTGCACTTGCGCCCATATAAAGCTTCGAATGGCGCGGCACTAATACTGGTGTGGTAGCTGTTGTTGTATGAAAACTCAACCAGAGGCAAATGTTTATCCCAGCTACCGCCTAAATCCATAACTCACGCTCTCAGCATGTCCTCCAATGTCTGAATCGTCCGCTCACTTTGGCCGTCGGTCTGCGGATGAAAAGCAGTGCTCAGATTCAATTTTGAGCCAAAAGCTTCCTGGAAGGATTGCCATATCCTCGATATGAACCTTCCGTCTCTATCAGAGATGATTGAGAGAGGTACTCCATGGCGTGTAACAATCTCTCTCATGTAAATTTCGGCCAGTTTGCTCGTATTATCCTTCTCTCGGATAGGTAGGAGGTGTTCTGACTTCGTTAAGCGGTCCACTATTACCCAAATAGTGTCATGGCCTCTTGGCGTTCTTGGCAGCTTCGTAATAAAATCCATAGAGATTTGTTCCCATTTCCACTTGGGAATCTCTGGTTGCTGCAGAAGTCCCGAAGGCTTCTGGTATTCCGCCTTAACCTTGGCGCATGGTAAACATTTGCTCACATAAATAGCAACATCGCCTTTCATCCTAGGCTACCAATAGTAATCTTTAAGATCCTAGTACATCTTATCCGCTCCAGGATGGATAGAGTACCGCGACTTGTGAGCTTCCTCGAAAATAACCTTCCTTAAACCACCAAACAGAGGAACCTAAATCCTTTTCTCAAAACACAACGTTCCTTCCCTGTTTGGTACCAATATCTTCTCCATCCCACGGAGATACTCTTCCTCAAGGTTTCTTTCCTTGAGAGCTTCCTTCTGCGCGGCATGAATGCGCAGAGGAAAGTCGGTTCAAATAACCATCTCCAAAGCCCTAACCCTAATGGGCTTGATTCTCTCCTTTCGACTTAGGGCATCGGCGACCACATTCGCCTTCCCTGGATGACACTTAATCTCGCAGTCGTAGTCATTCAACAGTTCTACCCATCGTCTTTGCCTCATGTTCAACCCCTTCTGGTTGAATATGTGCTGGAGGCTCTTGTGATCTGTGAAGATTGTGCACTTCGTACCATAAAGGTAGTGTCTCCAGATTTTTAGTGCAAAAATTACTGCGCCTAGCCCCAAATCATGTGTGGTATAGTTCTTCTCATGTATCTTCAGTTGGCGTGATGCGTAGGCAATAACCTTTTGGCGTGGCATCAGCACAACCCAATCCTTGACGCGATGTGTCGCAGTATGCCACAAAATCATCTGTACCTTCCGGTAGGGCTAAGATTGGCGCGTTGCAAAGCTTATCTTTCAATACCTGGAACCCTTCTTCCTGTTTGATTCCCCAATCAAACTTCTTATCCTTCTGCGTGAGGAGCGTCAATGGTCGAGCGATCTTTGAAAAGTTCTCGATGAACCTCCGGTAATAGCCAGCCAAATCCAAGAATTGCCGAATCTCAGTTGGCGTCTTTGGCGTTTCCCAATCTTTGATCGCCTCGATCTTGGTTGGATCCACGTGGATTCCATCTCCGTTTACCACGTGCCCAAGGAATTGCACTTCTCTTAGCCAAAACTCGCACTTAGAGAATTTGGCGTATAGCTGTTCCTTCTTTAGCAGCTCCAGAATGGCTCTTAAATGTTGCTCGTGCTCGGCCTTAGTCTTTGAATAAATCAAAATATCATCGATGAACACAATCACGAACTTATCCAAGTACGGCTTACAAACTCGATTCATCAAGTCCATGAACACTGCAGGTGCGTTTGTCAAACCAAACGGCATAACGAGAAACTCGTAGTGTCCATATCGAGTTCTGAAGGCTGTCTTTCGGATACTCTCCTCCTGTATCCGTAGCTGATGGTATCCAGATCGAAGATCGATCTTTGAATAAAAGCTTGAACCTTGAAGTTGGTCGAACAGATCATTAATCCTTGGCAGAGGATACCTATTCTTGACCGTCAGCTTGTTCAACTCTCTGTAGTCAATACACATACGGAAACTACCGTCCTTCTTCTTGACAAACAAAACTGGAGCTCCCCAAGGCGAGAAGCTCGGTCGGATAAATCCCTTGTCTAACAACTCTTGAAGTTGCGTCGACAGTTCTTGCATCTCAGACGGAGCAAGTCTGTAGGGTGCCTTAGCCACAGGCACGGCGCCTGGAACTAAGTCAATGCGAAACTCCACTTGTCTTTGAGGCGGCAAGCCAGGCAAATCTTCTGGGAAGACTTCTGGGTATTCCCTCACGACAGGGATGTCTTCGATCTTTGGCTCAGCAACCTTCTTATCTACAATGTGTGCCAGAAAGGCAGCACATCCCTTCTGCAAACCACTTTCTTGCCTTCAGGCAGCTAATAATCCTCAACGGCGTCTCACGCTTCTCTCCGTGAACAACAATGGTCTCTCCATCTTCATTCGGAATACGAACGACCTTCTCATGACAAACTATCTCGGCCTTGTTACTCGATAACTAATCCATTCCTACTACCACGTCGAAGCTTCCCAACTGGACTAGTAGTAATCCTAGCATAAACCCGTGCCCTCCAAATTCCATCACACATCATTGGACAACTTCACTGGTTTCCACTAGTTTTCCATTTGTTAATTCGCTCGAATATGGGACGTCTAACTTACTAGGCGTCAAACCAAGAATATCCTTAAATTCTAGTGACACGAAGCTATGATCGGCACCAGTATCAAACAAAATAGATGCAAAAGTTTTGGTTGCTAAAGAACGTACCAGTAATCACGCCTGGATCCTGGCATGCTTCACAAACTCCGATGCTGGGTGTTCTTTCACGGTCTTGTTTCAACTTCGGGCATTCTCTCTTAAGATGTCCAATGTCCCCACAATGGAAGCATCCTAGCACTCGGCCATTTCCTTTCCTGCTTCCACCTTGAGCGTTGTTACGGTTTTCTCCTTGTCTGGGACTCTTCATCCCACAACCATCCTTGTTGTGTCCTTTTCTCCCGCACCTAGGCTTCCGACATCCACATACATGGTGATACTTGCACCCAGCACGTCTTGATTTAGTTTCTAAGTAAATCTTATCATTGGCCTGTCTATTGTTAGGGCAATCTTTCTTGAAATGCCCTTTTTCTCCGCAGTCAAAACAACCTCGAATAGATCTTTGTTCATCATTATTCGTTCGGGTATCTTCGGTAAGCTTCCTTTTGTTCTTTCCAGACGACTCTACCTGAGTCTCCCTATCAGGGTTTGCAAGTTCTTCTAGTCTTTTGGCTTCCGTAACGAGTGCCAAGCCCATCTTACTTGCAGCCATAGTTGTTGGTGGCGTAGATGCTGTCATTAAGCTCAGGACTTGAGGTGCCAATTCCCAAATGGAATGTCCTAATTTCCTCAATTCTGGTTCCACCAAGTACGGAACTACTCGTGCCAAATCATTAAGTCTTTGCATGTATTCCAACATTTTCGGACCTTCCCTTATCAGGCTCTGGAATTCACCTTCCAACCACTGTGTTTCTGTTTGGGTGCAATACTTCTTACGCATTATTCCTTTCAACTCATCCCAAGTTAACGCGTATGCTGTAGTTAGGCCCATTATTCGAACCTGAAGATTCCACCATAATCAAGCTCCATCTTGAAACAACTCAGAAACGTATGGGACTTGTTATTCTGGCGTACAACCACTCATTCGAAAGATGGATTGCAGACTTTCAATCCATTTCACAAAAGCTATGGCACCCCCAGTGCCGTCGAACTTCGGAGGCTTGTAGTTGAGGAAGTGCCAGTAGGAACAACCGTTATTTTCTGAGGTGCCTCTGTTAGGTTCGGAGCGTAGGGCCTCGTGCTGTGATATAGCTGCAGCAATTATCTCTTGAAGTTCTGCCTCTGAGGTGGGCATGCGCATTTCGCGTCTTGGTGGCATCTTCTAAAAGATGTTTCACGTAGGTTAGGTCGTAGCAGGTAAAATGTACGTATGTATTCAACAATATCAGCACATAACATCTCATGCTATCAATAAATCAGTCACATAACATCTCATGTCATAGAACATAAACCATAGATCAAACATCACAAGTGATGAGAATACTGCGATTGCATTGCCATAAATCGAGACCAGAATGTAAGGTTTACAGGTACCCAACTGTATCATACAACATTAATGACTTATTAGGGGACGACCCTAGGCAAGTCGTGCAATCGCTGGACATGTTCAGGAATCTCTGGTTCGTCCATTTTCAAATTCCAGGACTCTATCTCAAGCTTCTGAATTCCAGTCTTAGAACCACATTTCTCCTCCATCATTTCCTTTAGCTCATCCCAGCTCAGTGCATAAGCAGCATCTGTGTCAAGGGCCTGAACCTGATGGTCCCACCATGAGAGTGTGCCGTCTAGAAATGACCCCGAGGTAAAGGTATCACTCTGTTGGGGCGAATAGTTAGTCTTTCTTAGAATGGAGTCAATCTCTTCGGACCAACGAACAATTGCAAAGGTGCTTCCTGTTTCGTCGAAGTTCAAAGGCTTGCAGTTCAGGAACTGCTTATAGGTGCGGTCAGCTGGGGGGGGGGTTATTTCCAGTAGTGCCATTGCTGTGCTAAAAGCGGAGAGCTTCATGTCGTGCAATTTCTTGTGAGTTGCGTTTTTGCAGCTCGGCTTCTATCCTTGGCAACATACTGGTGTTTGTGTCACGCCTGGGTGGCATTCTCTTCTGCCGAAATGGCATGAAGTGGGTTAGACAACTTTCCAATTGTCTATGAGATACATAGCACCATAAGCCATCATGTACTCACCCAATTTTACACATAAATATACTCAATGTATGGGTGGGGAAATAATTTTTTTTGAGCCTCCACATAGGCTTGCCAATTTGGCTTGTTTGCTTGAAATAGAATGAACTCGAGGCTTCATCGCCTTGGTCATTCGTGTTCGAGTTATTTCCTGCTACATTGGTTTTCATTAGCTTGACCCGCAGAGTCCACCAGGATTTCTGTGCACTACAAGTTGTTATTACGTGGGCCCCCGTAATAATAAATTGTCTTGCCCAGTTACCCCAAATTTCCTCTCGTCCAAGCAGATGATCAATCAAGGAGCAACAGCAGGTGCATCGGCATGAACAGGGTCATGCTCCAATGCGGTGTTAGGAGCAACGCCTGGCTTAGGGGCCATGGCTGGCTCCGGATTAACAAACTCCATCTCAAAATCAGCTGGATCAACCATCACAGAGGGTTACAGGATCCTCCAAGGGCTGGTCTAAGTGTATGAACTCAAGGTTATGGTCTGGATCAAACCGGGTGGAAGAACAAGATCACCCTCAATACTGTGATCAAACTCAAAGCTGTGTGCGGGAACCGGTGCAGCTGATGATGCCGTATCAGGGTCGGCGTCGAGTGAATGGTGCTGCATTCCCTGTATATGCGAAAATGCGGATGTCAGAAACTCAAATGAGTCTGAGGCAGGGGAATGGACATGAGTTTTCCCCCTGTAGGAGCGTCCGCAAGCAGTAGGTTAATACCAGCAGCAATAGGGCCTCGCCTTCGAATGGGTCCTCCTCTAGTAGATCGTCATCGTCGTCTGAGGCCACGTCGGGGGGGGGGGGGCATATCAACAACAGGATAAGCGGCAAGGGGCACAGGAGCAGGGATCACCGCGAATGGAAAAATTCCCAACAAGATGGCCATCAGTAGTCTCTGCTACGACATCAGGCAGCGCAAAAGGGGCTGAAAGTCGTCATAAACTGTGCCGGTAGTATCGGAAATGTACACCTCGTGCTCCGATGAAACTATGTCGTCTGATACTATGGCCATGGGATTCGTAGTGTCCATCTTTCTAGTACATGATGAAAGCATGACGTTTGTAACACAAACACATATACGTATAATAATCAATCATATATTCATATGAACATGTAAGTCAACAATAAACAATCAAATAATTCTCCTAGTCCCACTAGCCTCCCAGTCCCCTAGACTGACACTCCTAGTCCCACTAGCCAAATTCTTCCCAGTCTCCAAGACTGCTCTATCATCTACCTCGACCTCTTAGATTCGAGCCTCGGCCTCCAAGACCGAGCCTCAGCCTCCAAGACTGAGCCTACTCTTCCTAGTCTCACTAGCCATCTACCTCGATCTCTAAGATCGAGCCTCGGCCTCCAAGACCGAGCCTCAGTCTCCAAGACTGAGCCTATTCTTCCTAGCCTAGCTAGCCATCTACCTCGATCCCTAAGATCGAGCCTCGGCCTCCAAGACCGAGCCTCAGCCTCCAAGACTGAGCCTATAAATAATAAACATCTACCTCGATCTCTAAGATCGAGCCTCGGCCTCCAAGACCGAGCCTCAGCCTCCAAGACTGAGCCTATAAATAATAAACATCTACCTCGATCTCTAAGATCGAGCCTCGGCCTCTAAGACCGAGCCTCAGTCTCCAAGACTGAGCCTAATCATAAATAAATAAAAGGTGCTCAACATTTGTTTGTAAAAACGTTTTGGATCTGGACTTAAGTGGTATGCAGTAAAAATGTTTTCGTGAGAGCCCTAGTGATCATAGTCTAGACTCGAGAAAGAATCCTAGTTCGCTATGATCAGAGCTCTGATACCAAGCTGTCACACCCTGGCTTTGCGGAAGCGTGGTTAGTTTGGTGTGACTTCTTAATACCATAGCTTAATCATAACCAAGCTATATGAATTAAAAATATGCAAGATCATCCATTAAAATAAAAATACCATTACATTGTCTTAACGGGATAACACCCCAACAACCATAAACTTGTTCAACAAACATTACAAATTCAATCTTAACATATACATGATTCGAGGACTGTGACTTGTCCAGGAAAGAGTCACATTCCCCGAACCCTGGATGACCTCGGTGACTAATGCAGCGGGAAAAACATGCCATACCGTGCCAGATTTTTAATTCCCTGAAATACATGTAAGTTGAAAAATCAACAATAATGTTGAGCGAGTTCATGCGTAAGTGAGTAAATAAACCTTTGTAATTATCAAAAACCCTGGTATGTAGCAAATAAGGAAAAGGAGATCACCAATGGTTTGCAAGGCCATTGATATGTGTGAAGTGCAAGTAGGAAGACTCAAACCTAGCGGATTTATGCGTCGGGCACTAAGTCACCCCGAGGTCCGTTATGCTGGACCTGGGGCTGGGCTCGCTACACCCAGATAGATCTACCGCTCCTGTCCCTCGGTCCTACCATGAGGATTAATGGCCTCAAGTTTCCGCCTACCAACTCACATGATCTAAGTAGTAAACCTCCTTACGCTAACCATACCATGTATAAAGTAATCATCAACATTGTAACATGTATTTCACCCCCGCAGTTTAGAAAACTGAAAACAGTTAAGAGAAAAGGGGGACATGAACTCACAGTCAGTGCGTCGCTATACCAAGTACTCCGAATGTCAGGCAGCTGTGCAACGACCTACATGTGCTAATTCTATTAGACGGATGGCCGTGCCTTAGCTTTATAGTTTCGGTTTTTGGGAAATAGTTAGACAACTATTTCGTGTTTATATTTTGCATGTACTTGGTAGTTAATCGCCTTCCCAAGGATGGGGGATTTAATACATGTGTGTTCAATTTATAATATTAAGTTTCACTTAATATATTTTTACTTCTACTTCCAAAATATAAATATTTTTCTCAAAAATATTATATTTCCATTTCACATAAATTTTTCCCCAAAAATAATACATTGATAAAATATACGTTCATAATCATTTCCGTATAATGCGTAAGTTACGTTTTAACGATTAAGTGGTAATAATAACTACCGGTGTAACTTATATGTTTGTCGTGTAAGCGTTTGTATTATTTTGGAGCTGTTATCGTTCGAAATATTATTTTTACTCTAAAAATAATATTTATGTATTTTCACAAAATAATCATAAACAGTGTGGTGAAAAATATATTTACTAAGTATATATTTATCACATTTAGTTTTGTGAAAATCCCACCTCCGAATATTTGTAAATAAAGTCGTGGCGAAATATATTTTGAAAACATATCAAAAATAATTCTAACACTTGTAAATAATTCTAAGTGTTAGATTTTAGAAAAATTTCGCCAGAGTTTCCCCTGTAACTGGAGGTGGCCACGCTTTCAAGCGTATCATTTTCTTTTACAAAATCACTTCAACAACTTTTTGATTCAATCAAACAATTTCCGATACATCAAACTAGTCGACAAGTATGTAAATTGCATTATCACATGAACTTGTTGTTTTTCCGAAAACTATAGTGTAGATCCCGTTATATTTGGTGGATCTTTATATAAAGTAGCTTAATCTTGTAAAAACCTCGTTTTTAGAATAAATCTATCTTTACAACTTCCCGTCATCTTTCACAAAGATTGTTATTTTGTCGAAACTTTTCATCTCACAAGTGTTTATACACTTGTGGTTTGTAAAAATCATACTTGTTAGTGTGTCATCCGACTTTTAGAAAACATGATTTTCTCGACACTTGGTTCTACGGAAATACCACTTGTACATACGTAGATCCGCTAGTTTTAAATACTATTTTACAAGTAAAAATACTTTTACACAAGTTCATGTTTCTCGTGTGGTAGAGTTTCACCTCTTAACCCTTGTACCGATAGAAACAAGCTTATGTCAAGATCTATGATCTTAACAAAGTCGGGTTAAATGATGATCCGAGCTACCACAACGTAGATCGGGCCTCAATATTCACAACTTTCAAATACTACAACTTTTACACAAGTATTAAGCTTTTAACCAACAATATTCATGTTTTAGTAGACTTTAAAGATTCAAAAGATAAGTTTCCGCATTTTAACCGTTACAAATCTTATTAACCACCTTAGATATGTTCGAGAATGAGTTTTAAGTGTTATACCTCTAGCTCGGGGCTAGGGAAGATTCTAGGCGAAAAGGTGGTGGATAAAAGCAAGATAACGAGGTCCTTTGACTTCCGCTTGCTCCAAGACTCCTTATGCGAGATCCCTAACACTTGTATGATGTTGGAATGGAATGAACAAGAGCCGAAAATGGATGGAGGGGGTGGGGTGCTCTCGGCCGTGAGCTAGGGGAGAGGGAGAGAGTTTTGGTTGTGATGTGTGGTGAGTTATGATCTCTTGTGTTTAAGCAAGGTATTTATAGGCAAACTCTTGATCATCGTCCATTGGATTACATGTCATCTAGATACTAGACAACACACAAATAAAATAATCAAAGGTGTACTCTTGTTGTCCCCTCTAGTTAGGCCGATCTCAATGGGGGGGGGGGGGGTCTTGGTTCGATTTCAAGTCTATAGTTAGTGTTTGGTTATGTTAAACCAAGTTAGGTTTAGGGGTTAACTCGGTTAGTGGTGTGATGTGTTATAATGCGGGTGTTAGGGTATTCAGGGACCCTAACTGGCTCAGAAAAAGACCAATAATATTATTATCAATATTTTTATGTTCCGGGTATAATCCGGTTGTTCGGTTGGATAGAAATCCGTTAAAGTGCTTAACTAAGCTTTTAAGTGTCGTAAATAATATTTTTAGTGACACACTCATTCTGCAAAGTGTCAGGAATATTTTCCTCATGTTTTGGCACTTTATTAGTTAGCCAGAAGCTAGTATGTTAATAAAAGTGCTGTGTTTCGTGCTTAGAGTACGTTTTAGGCACATCCAGTCATTATATCTTATTTCTAGAGACGCAATTCTACAACCCTTGTATCCCTACACTCACTATGGGTGTAGTAAAATATTTCTGGCTCATACAGGCCTTAGAGGCAGTGTTTGCCTGATGCTGTCTTTATCAGCATGTTCAATAGGTTATCCGTTCAAAGTGCTACTGTGCTTTTGTGCATCATGTTTGTCACTAAGGTTCATCATGTAAATAATGTAGTGACAGTATGTAAAGTATGATGCAGGAATATACAAGTATCAGAAATCAAGTAGCAGTTCATCAGCAATTTCAGTTAAGCACAGTAATTAAGCAGAAATTAATTATTAATTAAATAGTATGGATACCTGGTTTAGTGAGGGTTGTCACACGGCCAGCCCTTTCCTCTTTTGGAGCCTATAAATAGGGTTGTCATTGTCATTCTTTCCACTTTTGGAAACTCTCTGACCGACCAGCTCGTGCTCCTCATCTTTTCTCAGATTTCTTCCGATTCCGGTAAGTTTTCATCCTAAATCTTGTACTTTCTTGATCAATACACACTCCTACACCTTTCTACCTTTCAAATCTTGATTTCTAACCGTGAAATCATCAAGATCTAAGCATTCTAGGATGATGCCATCATGGTGTTCTTCAAAGACATCATGTTTTGGCCTCATTCCACCAAGAATCACTTGGATCTAACCTATTTCCACATAAATAAGCTAAGATCTATCACAGATCTAAACATTTACATGATGTAAAGGATTGAAAGAAGGATTTCCAACTTTCTTTCAACTCTTTTACACTCAATGCCTTCAAGCCGATAGGAACGGAGCTTGAGTCAACTCACCAATCATTCTAATGGATGAGTGGTTCAAGATTCGGATTCTATCTACGAGGTTCACCGATTTCGGGTTAAACGTCAAACCACCGTTCCGAACCGTTCACCGGCCGGACTTGGGTGATTCCTGTCCGAGCAGGGGAAACAAGTAAGAACGAAAGTGTTATGGTTCAACTCGTTGTCAAACTACCTCGATAAAACATCAAATAATCAGAACAGCCAAGTGTTAGACGAACAGGCCGACCAGGTCAGGATGCTGACCGAACGGTTAGGCTGTTCGAACGAACAGCCCAACCGATCGGACATGTCAGCCGATCGACCAGGCCAACCGACCAGCTAGCATATGGCCCCACACTTTGACAATTTCATGAAGTATGGTATTGAACGAAGTGATGTTCGATCAAACGAGCTGTTTGTTAACATTACTCATCGGATCATGAGATACTATGCTTCAACACTTAATCGATTTACAACTCGTAGTAGTACGGAGTGCCACCCGATCGAACATGTTGTCCGATCGAGCAGGTGACATCCAGCTGAGGACTCACTATCGAAGTGTCTAACCGATCGGTTAAGCCGGCCGATCGAACAGACCGTTTGATCGATCGACCTGAAAGGTAAGAACACTTCAGTGTTCTCAAAATACTACAACGAAAACTTCAAAAGGTCAAACCATCATACACAAACACATCCTACTCAAAGGAAGAAACAATCCACTCGAACAGTCCAGCCGATCGAGCCTACCGGCCGATCGAACAGACTGTCTGAACGGACTGTCTAGCCGAACGAACAACCCGTCCGATCGAACCTACTGTTTGATCGACCAGGTTGTTCGACCCATCACCACTTATTTCCGTTTTGCGTGTTGCTCATCGTTATGCTATCGAACTATCCAGGCTAACCCTACTCTCAAGCGCTCCCTTCAATCCATCAATCAATCGCTGTGTGTATACTCGATCCCTTTTTGCTTTTAGCACTTTTGGGTGTTACATACGTTACTTATATCAAAACACAATCGATCACACTACTCAAACTATTTGAACGCTAAGCATTATGCATGTATTACGTGACTAAATGAACGCTCGTTGATTGTGTTTACACGTGGAATGTTGTCTACCTGCCTTAACGACGTAGTACTATAGTTTGGACTCAGCACCCGTTCACACAGGGGTTGTTAAGGACAATTACTTGCATCGATTACGGTGGTAATCATGTATTGCGAACTGTCTCGGACAGTCAACCCGCAGTCGTTGGTATCGATAGATCCATGTCGATAATTAACATGCTTCATTTTCCTCTGTGTACGTGCTGGTTATGTGTAAACTATTTCGAACTCTATATGTTATTATCAAACTTGTATGCTCACCTTTACATTATATGTATTGACTTTATTTAAACGTATGTGACAGGTGTTTACGATGTTTGCTTGCTAGGAAAGCGAGGCTAGAATAAAGCTCTAGAGGCCCCCAACAAATAGTTGTCTATCAGGAACAAGCGTCTAGAGCATAGTTGTCTGTAGATCTTGTCCGACCGGGTCATTAGGAGCATTCGAACAATATTTATTTGTTTTATTTAAATCTAAGTTGTCGGAACAGAATACTTGACTAGTTGTTATCTGTAATAATTGATTGTATTATTTGGGATACGGTGTGGGACGTATCATTTAACTGAATAGTATTAATAGTTGTTGTGGAAACTTCTGGACAGTATGTTTCGCTCAGTGCCATGCCCCGATGATTCCGCCATCGGTTGGGGTGTGACATTCAAGGTGCCAGGAAACTATCCTAAAGGAGCTTGTATACGGAAAGCAAGGTGTCGATCCCAAAAGCACGGAAGCTTGACGAAAGGGGGAGCCTGAAGAGTCTACCGAAAGGGGGAGAAGCTGAAGCTGAAGACAGATCCACCGGGATTCTGTCAAAGAAAGAGTGAGATATGTTGCTAAAGACGGGTTAAACCTTCAAGAAGACTCAGTGAGAGAGAGAAAGAAAAGACGCTACGAGTTTGACTACGGATTGACTACGGCAATATCCAAGGGGGAGTCTGTTGGTGCAGTAATGTCTATCACCTCCGTCAATGCAAACCGTAGCTGAAACTGAAGATTACTTGAGCTTATAGTGTTAGATTTAATAGAATGGCAATGTGGCATTTATGTAATTAATGAGAAATCTCATTAAGCCCCTTGGCCTATAAATAGGAAGCTTAGGTGTTGAGTTTAAGACTTTTAACACTTTTGCTATTTGGAGCTTTGGAGAGCTTGGTGCTTAGAGAGAGAAAGTCTAGAGAGAGAAAGTGACATCGTGATTCAGGTGCTTTGTACGATTTCAGATCTATCAATAGAATCACTGATTATATTACTTTCTCGTGTGTTCGGTCATGTTCGTGTACGGATTCCGCACTTCATATGTTCGTTTCGCAATTGTTTCGAAGTCAAAACCGGTCCTAACAACTCCAGGAATTGCTTGATAAAGGCTTCATTCACCCTAGAACCTCTCCTTGGGGCACACCTATCCTCTTCGTTAAAAAGAAGGACAGATCGTTCCGGATGTGCATCGACTATAGGGAGTTTAACAAGCTTACTATCAAGAATCGCTATCCCCTGCCCCGAATCGACTGTGACAACTTGAATTTCCAAGATTTCTATTTCGCATTTATTGCACGTTCATTGTTCGTGTAGTTAATTATTTGCACAATCGATTGCTATGGAATGGTATACGTTTTGATGCAATAAATCGTATTGTGTGATTGTGCATGGTTGTTTGATTAATTGTGATAGACTTGTCAATTATGTGAACTTGGTGGTGAAACTGTGAAATGCTTGTAAGATGGTATGCTTGTGTAAAATATAATTATTCAGGGTGTATTGAGTAATTAGTGAAAATTTAATTATACTTAACCCTAATCCTTCACTAAACCACACACACAAAAATCCAAGCACGTAGTTCACAATTCTCTGGCAATCATCATCAAATCATTGGCAAGACATCACAATTTTGATTCCTCTCTTTCTCTAGGATCAACACAAGGTAATTGTTAATGATTGTTTGTTGATTATTTGATTGATATCAATTCTTGATTCTTGTAATTCTTGCAAACCCTAGATTTGATTTGATGGTTCTGTGCTTAATTTGAATCTAGATTATTGAAATGATGATGATGATTAGGGTATGCTTGATAGATTGATCCTGTGATGATTGTTATTGTTATGTATCAGTTGATTGATTGATCTTGCATTGTGAAAGTATGTAACTAGGGTTTTCAAACCAAGAACGTAACTGTTGAAACGTATAAAGCGTAACTGATATGATGCAAAGATCGTGTGATTGAATGTTTGTCTGAGGTTTGTGAAGGAGTGTAAGTGCCTGAGTTTTATCATGGTGGTCCGACTTTTAATGATGAATTAAGAGTCTGAGTTTTAATGAATATGCGTAAGGATCCGAGTTTCATAAGAAGCATTAGGTCCGAATTTCTTAATGAATGCTTCTTGTCCGAGTATGAATCCCCTAGCCCTTGTCCGACCTTTAATAATATAATGGTGTCCGAGTTTTAAAGGGACTTGAAGTCCGAGTTTTATGATGATTGCAAGGGGTCCGGGTTTTGGTACAAGCATATGGAGTCCGAATTTTGTCTAAGTATTATAGGTCTGACTTTTGTAACAACCTTGAGTCCGAGTTTCAAGTGGGGTGCACTTGTCCGACTTTTATGTAGGAAAGCTTAAGGTCCGAGTTTTGGCTTGTTACATGATCCGAGTTTTACATGCTTGATAACATTGTCCGAATTTAAATGGAGTGTGCCCAAGTCCGAACTTTATTATCATGCCAAGTCCGATTTTTAATGGAGATGTACCTAGTCCGACTTTTTAAAGTTGGTACTCATAGTCTGACCTTTTGATTTGTTATACATGGTCCGAGTTTCGCTAGGGATTGCTTGTCTGAGTTTTAAGCTTGATGCCTTATCCAAACTCTTATGCATGATAACCTAGCCTGAGTTTTATGTTAAATGCATAGTCTGAACTGATTACTTGATAGATGATCCGACGTTGCTGATGAACTGATTGAGTTAGGTTGATTTTGTGATCTGGAATGCGTTTGTGTAATATATTGCGTTTAATAAGATAGTGGGTGATTTATGACAGTAGACATGTGATTGTCCATGTGAATGAATAACTTGCTGAGGTCATACATGAGTTGGTTGGCTGAATGATTGTAGACGATACAACTGATAGAAATTCTGAGATATGTAACTGATGTCTAATGATGATTTGGTGATTGAATGCGAAATCTTACGAACATGTACTGATTGAATATACATGTACACTCTAGGACTTGACTGATTTCTTGTGAGCACTTAACTTAGCATACCGAGCAAACCAAGGTGAGTTCACACAGCCAAGGCATGGGGTTCCCAGGGTGGGAATGGGATTGGATTACTTTATTGTACATACCCAGTTGATAGAACCTAACGATAAGGATACGACTAGACTAGTAACACTTATTGAACTGATCTTCGCACACCTGCCAAGGGTTGGCCGCGATATTATGACTGACTTCGCACACCTGCCTTTGGAAGGCCGCGAACTGTAAGTTACTAATCTTCGCACACCTGCCTGGTAGGCCGCGATACAGGTAAACCTAGTCTAGAATACTCGGGATGAACATCCCCTAATATCTTCGCATACCTGCCTGGGAGGCCGCGATAGAAACTAATACGATACATGACATAACGAACGAACATTCTACTACTCACGTTATACTATTACTGAACTGTTAACTGTGAACTCGCTCAACTAGTTGTTGATTCGTTGCTGCATGCCTTGCAGGACCTTAGGTACTTATGGAGCTTGCACAGGGAGGAGCAGGTCGTTGTGGAGCATGGATCGTGGATGTTTTGATAAACTTTATAACACATAATTTATTACATACTTTGGGTTTCATGATTATGCTTCCGCTACTTAAACTATGATTGGTTGGAACATCAATTGTATTGAATTGGGTTTTACAAACTACTTTGATTATTATACACACTATGTTCAATATGATTGGTGGCTTGATCCTGGTCAGTCACGCTCCCAAGCGGTGATACTCCGCAGGTGGATTTTTGGGGGTGTGACAGATTGGTATCAGAGCCATTGGTTATAGAGAACTTGGTTTTAATATGGGAAAACGTTTTTATTAAAGCCAGACTATAACCAGAACAGTGCTCTCAACGATCCACAACGACGCTTCGCTCCACGTGCAAGACTCAACATCCTAGGTAATAAGGTTTATGTTTATTACCTGCTTGCTAGAACTGCATAGAACATTGCTCGTAGTATGCTTACATTACTTTGCTCACTACTTGTTACTGCTTGAGAACACCTATATGCCTACACTTTTCTGTCATCGCACTACTTGCGAACCATTCATACTTACGCTACCTTTACTGTTCGATCATGTCTGGACGTGTTAACATGACTCAAGCCCAGTTGACGGCTCTCATTAACGAACAAGTTGCTGCGGCACTTGCAGCCGCACAAGCAGGAGGTATAACCTGCTATTCCAGACCTATCCTAGGATGTTAGATCCTACTCTCGTGACCCAACTCTCGCGCTTAACCTTGACCTATCTTTCTCGCGCAACGGGTCGGAACGCACAGCAATCTGTCTGCACATTCAAGAACTTCATGGACTGTCGTCCAAGCACATTCAGTAGCACAGAAGGGGCAGTGGGACTACTCCATTGGTTTGGGAAGCTCGAGTTAGCATTCGGGATGTGTGAATGCCCTGAGACTCGCAGGGTCAAGTACGCCACTGGTACTTTGGAAGGAATCGCGCTAACCCTGGTGGAACGCGCAAGTACAGATACTAGGGTTGACAGCTGCTAACGCCACCCCCTAGAACGAATTCAAAGAACGCATTAAAAGGAAATACTGCACGTGTGATGACATCCACAAGTTGGAAGTGGAGCTTTACCATTTGAAAATGACGGGGTCAGAAATTGATGCTTATACGAAACGGTCGAACGAACTGGCTATCTTGTGTCCAACCATGGTGGACTTTCCAAGCAAGCGTATCGAATTGTACCTCAAGGGTCTAGCCTCAGAGATTCAGAGCCATGCTACATCGGCTAACCTCGACAATATCCAAGACATTCAGTGTCTTGCTCATCGCCTCATGGATCAGGCAGTGGAACAGAACAGGCTGCCTAGTTGTATCAGCGCTATTACTACCGCTACCACTTCTGCTACTCCCGCTACTCCTAGTGACAACAAGCGGAAATGGGATGGGTATTCCAGCAAGGGTTCAGCTACCGTTCGGTCCCAAGCACAGCAGCAGCGCAAGAATTGTGATCACCAGAGCCGAGTCAGCCAACTTCTGGCGGTCAGGGGCAGGGTGGATATCGGGGAATTCACCCAATGTGTAACTAATGCAACAGACACCACGGTGGTTAGTGCAACGAGGGACGTTGCCAGAGGTGTCTCAAGATGGGCCATGAAGCTAAGGATTCAGGAGTCCACGGCCTGCAAATCGGAATCGCCAGCAGCAACAGCAAGCAGAAATCCTATGCAAAGAAAAGATTGTTCGCATTCCTCGTTCTGGTCAAGAACCTCTCGAAGTTCAAAGCGACAAAAGTGGTGCTGTGGTCGGCATCACCTCTTTCTTGAAGGCTCAGAAATGTTTGCGGAAGGGCCACACCGCAATTTTGGCTCTCGTTACTGACGCATCAACGAAGGAAAAGAAGTTGGAAGACCATCCAGTTGTACGCGACTTTCCTCAGGTGTTTCCTGAAGATTTACCTGGTCTACCGCCTCATCGTCAGGTCGAATTACATGTCGATCTCGCTCCAGGAGCAGCACCCATAGCTCGAGCACCGTATCGCTTAGCTCCACCAGAATCGGAAGAACTATCGACGCAGCTACAAGAAATCTTGGATAAGGGATTTATCCGACCTATCTCTTCGCCTTGGGGAGCTACAAGAACCCTTGGATACCAATTATCTGTGAAAAAGAAGGATGGCACCTTCAGGATGTGAAATTGATTACCGCGAACTGAACAAGGTCACAGTGAAGAACCGTTATCCTCTTCCACGCATTGACGACTTATTCGACCAGTTGCAAGGGTCGAGTTACTACTTCAAGATCGACTTTAGGTCTGGATATCATCAGCTGAGAGTCCGGGATGAGGACGTCTCCAAGACAGCATTCAGAACTCGCTGCGGCCATTACGAGTTTCTTGTCATACCATTCGGGCTTACGAACGCGCCTGCAGTTTTCATGGATCTTATGAGCAGGGTGTGCAAACCCTACCTTGACAAGTTCGTCATTGTCTTCATCGACGACATTCTGATCTACTCCAAGAGACAGGAGGAACACGAGCAGCACTTACGCCTTATTTTGGAACTTCTTTGAAAGGAACAACTGCACGCAAAGTTTTCAAAATGCGACTTCTGGCTTCGTGAAGTCCACTTCTTAGGCCATGTGGTGAACAGGGATGGGATTCATGTTGATCCATCCAAGGTAGATACGATCAGGAACTGGCCTGCACCACGTACACCAACGGAAATACGCCAATTCTTGGGTTTGGCGGGATATTACAGACGATTCATCAAAGACTTTTCGAAGATCGCACAGCCGCTTACTATGCTGACACAGAAAGGTGTCACCTACCGTTGGGGAGATTCCCAAGAGACCGCTTTTCAGTACCTAAAGGATAGGCTTTGCAGTGCACCTATTCTCTCATTGCCGGAGGGCACAGATGACTTCGTGGTTTATTGTGACGCATCGATACAGGGTCTTGGTTGCGTATTGATGCAACGGGATAAGGTTATTGCTTACGCTTCGCGGCAACTCAAGATTCATGAACGGAACTACACGACGCACGATTTAGAGCTGGGAGCTGTTGTTTTTGCGCTTAAGATATGGCGGCACTACCTGTACGGTACCAGGTGCACGATTTACACCGATCACAGGAGTCTCGAGCATATTCTTAAGCAAAAGGATTTGAACATGCGTCAACGGAGATGGGTTGAACTACTGAACGACTACGAATGCGCCATCAAGTATCATCCAGGCAAGGCCAATGTTGTGGCTGACGCCCTCAGTCGAAAGGACACCTTACCTAAGCGCGTGCGAGCGCTACAGCTTACTATTCAGTCCAGTCTTCCTGCACAGATACGAGCTGCTCAGATAGAAGCACTGAAACCCGAAAACGTCATGGCTGAAGCCTTACGCGGTTCAAGGCAACGAATGGAACAAAAGGAAGACGGCGCCTACTATGTAACGGGGCGTATTTGGGTCCCACTTTATGGCGGTTAACGAGAGCTTGTGATGGACGAAGCACACAAGTATCGCTACTCGGTATACCCCGGGTCGGACAAAATGTACCACGACATCAGAACTACTTATTGGTGGCCTAGCATGAAGGCCCACATCGCCACCTATGTTGGCAAGTGCTTGACCTGTGCAAGAGTCAAGGTTGAATATCAGAAACCCGCAGGCCTACTTCAGCAACCCAGGATACCGCAGTGGAAATGGGAAGAGATTTCCATGGATTTTGTTACAGGCCTACCCAGATCCCAGCGTGGGAATGATACTATATGGGTGATCGTGGATCGACTCACCAAGTCTGCACACTTCCTGGCTATAAAGGAAACGGATAAGTTCTCCACTCTCGCAGACATCTATCTTAAAGAAGTTGTTTCGAGGCACGGGGTGCCCACCTCCATTATTTCGGATCGGGATGCACGATTCACGTCCGAACTATGGCAAGCGATGCACAAATCTTTCGGCTCACGATTAGACATGAGCACAGCATATCATCCTCAGACGAATGGGCAGTCTGAGCGAACGATCCAGACTCTTGAAGACATGCTTCGGGCATGTGTTATCGATTTCGGCAACGGCTGGGAAAAGCATCTCCCTTTGGTGGAGTTTTCGTATAATAACAGTTATCACACCAGCATACAAGCCGCTCCATTCGAGGCATTGTACGGACGTAAATGCCGGTCACCTCTCTGTTGGGCAGAGGTGGGGGATAGTCAGATTACGGGTCCAGAGATTGTAGTGGACGCCACAGAAAAGATTGCACAAATACGACAACGCATGGCGGCAGCACGCGACCGTCAGAAAGCATACGCGGATAAGCGTAAGAAGCCATTGGAATTTCAGGTCGGGGACCGGGTTTTATTAAAAGTCTCACCCTGGAAGGGTGTGGTTCGTTTTGGTAAACAAGGCAAACTCAATCCACGGTATGTTGGACCGTTCGAAATCACTGAAAGAATAGGCCCAGTAGCCTACAGACTGAACCTACCAGCTGAACTCGGTGCAGTTCACAATGTTTTTCACGTGTCAAATCTGAAGAAGTGCCTGTCAGATGAGACCCTCATCATTCCTTTTAAGGAACTCACTATCGACGAGCGGTTGCAGTTCGTCGAGGAACCTGTAGAAATCACGGACCGGGACGTGAAGGTCCTCAAACACAAGAGAATCCCTCTTGTTCGAGTTCGTTGGAACTCCCGACGTGGCCTAGAGTACACCTGGGAACGCGAAGATCAAATGACAGAAAAGTACCCCCAGTTATTCGGAACCAATGCAACCACTACTGAGGCTGAAGCTACTACTACTGAATTTCGGGACGAAATTCCAAAACAACGGGGGGATGATGTGACACCCCAGGAAAACCAGTGAACAATACAGCTTACCTAGCTTCCTCAGTGAGTGCGTACCAAATTTCGGGACGAAATTTCTTTTAAGTTGGGGATAATGTGACAACTTGAATTTCCAAGATTTCTATTTCGCATTTATTGCACGTTCATTGTTCGTGTAGTTAATTATTTGCACAATCGATTGCTAT